>NW_026705212.1:0-300000 GCF_029867415.1 Vicia villosa | reverse complement strand
TCTTTAAACTTTGTGGATACAGACCATCAATGGGCTGATATCTTTACAAAACCCCTTGCTGAAGATAGGTTTAAGTTCATTCTGAAGAATATCAATATGGATTTATGCCCAGAATGAGAAGATGAGAAGTTTCTTACGTATGGTTAAGTTCTGAAATATGTTGGGATTATGTTTTTATAAAAAGTTCTGATAGTGATCAATTAGAAGTTCTGATTCTGTTATTACTAACGTTTCATTACCTAAGTTGATTCAGAATCTCTTTTAGAGTAAAACAGCTGTCACCAGTTTTCCAGAAAATGAACACGTGTTCACTATTTTTGGACAAGCATGCGTGCAGTTGAGGAGACGCCGCCCTAGGTAACTGTGCAAATCATGTCAATTTTTCACTTTATCTCTCCTAACGTCATATCTCATTAAATGCAAATTGATGTCATGTTTTTCTGTAATCATTTCACTTAAAACATATTGCATTTTTATTTTTTTTATCCAACCTTTTATATACCCATCTTCATTTTCATTTCATCTTTTTACTCTCTCTCTTCATTCATCCCTCTCTTCTTTTCTCATTCATCGCATAAACCCTAGTTCGTGTCCGCATCTCAGTATATCACCATGAATCCTTCTTCAAGTTCATCAAGCCAAGCAGAAATGTCTTCTACTCATCTGGTTTTTAGCAAGCATGGTTATGCTCCATTGAAGACCTGTTCCATTCCTTCATCAGAAATGGAAGTTCTATGTGAATCTTCAGTAGATTTTAAAAATCTAAGAGTACATGGTTTCAAACCCGATGCAAAGACAATGGCTCAAGGCTAGTCAAACTACCTTGATAGATTGGTTGGACCAATTTATCCTGCTTTAGTGAAAGATTTCTGGGCTCATGCAACGGTTACCCCAACTAGAATCATCTCCTTCGTGTTAGGGCATGAAGTTGTGATAACTGAAAAGTTGATTCGAAAGTTGTACAATCTGGATGATGAAGAAGGAAGCATTGGTCCTCTTCCTAGCAGAGTTTGTTGGTCATCAGTTGAGAGACAAATATCTAATGCTACTGGTATTGCATCTCATCAAACTGGTGTGTTGAAGCCGTTCTACCAAGTTTGGGCTGAGATTATTCTGGGATCTCTCCATCATAGAAGAAGATCGTTCTCCTTAACTTACATTAATCCTGATCAGAAGTTTTCTCTCTTCTGCATTGGAAGAAGAATTGAACTCAACATCTCCAATATTCTTTTTCAGAATTTGAAAACCTATATTGAAGAGTCAAGAGATGAAGAACGTGATAAGTCTCCTCACCTTCCAAGAAATGTTGTTCCTTTCGCCAGAATTATTTCAGACATTCTGATAGAAAATGATTTGCTGGATTCTCTAAGGACTATTGGAACGTCCAAGTTCTTTGGAGTCATTCAAGGGCATGTTATTAATGGCTTTGATCTACAAAGGTTGGAACTTATTGAAAAGGTCATTTTTGTTCCAATAATCTTTCCAGATATTCTGACTAGAAGAGTTCCGATTGAAGGCTTTGCTTCCTTGTTCAAAGAAGAACTTAACAAGGCTGTTAAGCGTTATTTGGAAGCTTCTGTAAGAGCTCAATCTTTTGTTGATCCTGCATGGATTCGTGGAAGAGTTCTTCCTTCTCTGGCTGACTTACAGAAGAAGGATCAGAAGAAGAAAGAAGCAAGGCTGAAGAGAAAGGCTCAAGAAGAAGAAGCCAAGCAAGCCAAGAAGCAGAGGATTACCTATGATCCTGACAAGTTCAATACCCCAGAATATCAACAGAAACGCTTTAGAGATTCTTTCCGTGCTGAAAGAACTGGAAATTCCTCCAGGCAAATTTACTCACCTCCTTCTGAACTTCAAACTTCTCTCCCCATTCCAAACAGTATCCAACCTCCTCCTTCTGAACCTCACAACACTTTCACCATACCAAATCCTCCCCAACCATCTCTTTCTACACCTGTTTTGAACCCTATTCCACTAAATGTCTATCCCCCAACACCTTCAGATATCCCATCCTCCTCGACCACAGCATCTACACCTTCTCTATCACATCCCTTACCGTCCAGAAAATCCAACCCATACTGCCTCCTTTACCCTGACTACAAATTTGTTAGACGCTGGCCTTAGGATCTAGAGGGGGGGTGAATAGATCGTTCACAGTTTTACGGAGTTAAACGACTTTTCAGCGGAAGTGATTCTGAATCGACTCGCGTCTATTCCGAACCACTATCGAAACGATTATATATGTGTTCAAAAAACCAGTCAAAGACTTGAGGTAAGTGATAAGAGTATACGTTGCAGAATCAAAGCGTTGCTCTTATTGAAAATCAGATTGACTTCTTGTATGATGGACAATGTTTGCAATGCAGTAAAATTGATAGAAACAAATATACAAACACTTGGTGATAATGATCAAATTGAAGATGATTCAATGTGTGGTGGATTGTGATGTTTATGTAAGTTCTTAATTCACAATCTTAACACTCGAATCGTTGATCAATTTGCTATTATAACCAAATATGAACAGAATGTAAATGAAAAAGTAAAAGCGACAAGAACACGATATTTGTTTAGGCAGTTCGTCGATCGTCCTCGCTACGACTACGTCTGCCCCCAATTCCAAATTGAAATTGGGTAATCTTTCATTAATGTTGAAAGTAGTATATACAAAGAAGATAACAAAGCGATAAACGATAAACCAATTATGTCGATCCTTTGAATCTTCTTCCCCCTTTAATCTTGACCAAGATCAAGGTTATCCAAGAGCTTCACTTTGATTCCCTTCTGCAGTGTCTTGATTCCTTGAACTCCCCGTTCCTCAATCGTTACACTCAGCCGAATCCTCAATGAACGTCTCTTGATAAAAACCCCCATGAACCACCCGTCGTGGAGGACAAAACCCGCAGATTTTATTCACCAACAAACCCCACAAACCTTCACCCACTAGGAATCTTCAATTCCGTTCCATGGACGTTATCGAACTCATCACTAACCCGCAACGCAAGAATGATTATGTGTAATTGTGTTGGAGATGATGAAGAACGAAGATGAGAAGCGTTTGTGTATCTTTCAGTCGTTGGTGTTGATGAATAATTATCATGGAATGATATATATAGTTGCTGGTATGTTGGAGCAGAGAAAACACATAATTTGGGAAGTTTTCAGCAATTAGGTTGACCTACTTTAGTGCTTAGGTCGACCTAACAGAAGCAGAGTTGAAGTTGTCCCAGTTAGGTTGACCTGTTAGGTTGGCCTAAAATCTGTTAGGTTGACCTGCTGAAGGTTTAGGTCGACCTAAAGTCAGTTAGGTTGACCTGTTGAAGATTTAGGTCGACCTAAATGCAGTTGTTTCCAGTTAGGTCGACCTGTTGAAGGTTTAGGTCGACCTAAAGTCAGTTGAAATGCATTTTTGTGACTTTTCTTCAGTTTAGGTCGACCTAGGAGTGTGGGTAGGTCGACCTAACAGTGACATCTGTGAATCCCTTCAGTTTAGGTCGACCTAGGAGTGTGGGTAGGTCGACCTAACAGTGACCTTGTCAGTTTTGCTGAGTTTGCTCTAGTTTTGAGTCGACCTAGGGCTTTGCTTGGTCGACCTAACAGATGCAATACCATTTTCTGAGTGATTTGAGCTTCATAATCTTCCATTGTCTTGAGTCATTCATTTATGCTTTTGTCTTTGGTTGCTTGTGATGTTTGCCATGAATCAAAAACTCATTTGTGAGTGTATGCTTGTTCTTACAAAATTCACCATCAACCCTCCTAAACCTGAACCTCATATCTTCCTTGAGCTGTTCAAACATGAATTTGTCTGTAGGCTGGATCTCTTGAGAGATGCCTTCTTCAATGACCTTGATGATGTTTCTACTCGAAATCTTTGGAGAAGCTTTCGACAAGATTTTCAGGTTGAAGCTATGAAAGTCCAGAAGAGCCTAGTGGCTGCTGCACCTGGTTATGCTGGATATCGTCTAGAAGTTGATGATGGCAGATATTTTCAACCCATCAGAAACAAGAGATCTCTTAAGGAGAAGATGTTTGTTGATGAATTGTTAGATAATCCTTGCAGGGATATTGTGGTTTGGAGACCTAAGTATCCAGTTCTGACTGGAGACCTCAAGTGGCTGTTTGACTTTCTGAGGGAGAATCCTTCTGAGAAGTGCCCCTCTATGGTCATTCCAGAAGTTGTTGATCCTCCAGAAGTTCCTGCTCCTACTGCTCCTAGGAATCTTGCTGCCATTCTTCAAGCACTTGAGAATGGAGATTCTGATCTTCCTGCTCTTGAGTATGAAGAAGATGCTTCTAGGGAAGAAGCTGATGCTGAGATTCATCCTGCTGGGACTATTACTGCTGAGGAAAATCATGATGATGATCTCACAATGGATGCTACAGTTGAGAATGTTGTCCCTCTGGACAGAAGTTGTGAAGCTTCTTCTGGTGAACCCTCTCTTCTGGTGAAGACTCTAGAGGTTATTCAAAAGAATCAAGCTGAGCTGGCTTCTCACATGGACAAGCAAGATGATATCAACGATGAGTTCCGCTCATTCATGGTGAAGCAGACTGAGAGCAATGCTGGGATTCATGACATGCTGGCCAAGATTATGTCTAAGCTAGGCTCGTCGTAGTCTTTTATGTCTTAGTTGTTTCCTTTGTTCTTGCATCTGTTTTCTATGCATCTCCCTTGTATCTTCTGATAATCTTCTATTGGAAATCAATGAAAATTATCTTCTTTTCTCTCATATTGTTTGTTTTTCATCTGAATCTTTTGTGTTTTTGATGTTATGACAAAAAAGGGGGAGAAACTGTGATAAATGATTTGATATATATTATCAGTTGTTGGGAGTAAGTCTCCACATTGCTAACAGAATTTGCAAAGTTCTATGTCTTTGAGTGTTTTGCAGGATTGAAGACAATCTTAAAAGCTCAACATGAGAAGCAAAGACATGGGGAAAAGCAATTCTGTATAGAAACAAGCTCATGGAATTTGAAGCAAGATGAGTGTTGTGAAGCTTCAAGATCAGAAGCAAGAAGGAAGAATGTTATGATATTCTGATGATAGAATATGCTCTAACACATTCTTGTTCCTTATATGTTCTGATGCATGTTTTTGTTCTAAATATGCTCTGAAATATTATTGTTTATGCTCTAATACATATTATATGTTCTGATATATATTCTATGTTTTGATTCATTCATGCTCTGACTTTTGTCGTTTAGTTTGTTGTAACATTTCAGGATGTAGAGATGCTCTGATAATGCTCTGGTACATTCAACAATGTTCTGATACAATCTAGCATGCAATGATTCAAGAAGAAATTCAAAGCTCTGAAGCTGTCCTATGGAAGCAAGAAGCAGAAGCTATGAATGTTTTGAAGATCTAAGCATATGTGATCGTCTCAACTGAAATGGAAAATACTCAGGGAAGTCCTTTATTAAAAAATTTCTTCCAGTATTTATTTCAGGGGGAGATTATTTATCTCAGGGGGAGATTGTTAATCTCAGGGGGAGACATATCCACACACTATGTTTATATGCTTATGCTATAACTGTGTAATTGTCTTTAGCCGTCTGATATTCTGATTGCAAATTCATATCATTTATATATGTTTTTGTCATCATCAAAAAGGGGGAGATTGTTAGAACAAGATTTGTTCTGATCAATATTCTTAGTTTTGATGATAACAATGTATATGAATTTTGTATGAGATAATGTGGTACTCTAATACTATGCTATTTCCATTTCAGGAATCATATAAAGAGTATGCACAAAATCAGCGCAAGAAGCACTGACTCAGAAGGTTCAACATGCAACATCAGAACATGGTCTGACAAGACATCAGAAGATGATCAAGCAGAATCAGAACATGGTCTATGGAAGCATCAGAAGAACTTGAGATCAGAAGCAGAAGCACTGAAGTTCTCATGGTATCACGCTAAGAAGCACTTCAAGGTCAGAAGACAAGAAGATGCTCTGCACCAAGCTTTTTGACTCTGATGATATTCAAACATTGTTTGCATAAACATCAGATCAGAAGCAAGTACAAGATGGCAGGCTACACTGACTGACAGAAGGAACGTTAGAAGCTATTAAAGGCAACGTCAGTAGACACAGCGAAAGCAAGGCTCGAGGTAGTTGTCAAAAGAGTGAAACATTAAATGCAATGCTGTACGGATCATGCAACGCATTAAATGCTCCCAACAGTCATCTTCTTAAACGCCTATAAATAGAAGTTCTGATGAGAAGCTGAATACAACACTTGCACAAACTTACAGAAACGCTGTCAAATTCAAAAGCTCTCAAACTTCATCTTCAACCTCACTACACTGCTGTTGTAATATCTTAGTAAGATTAAGCTTAAACTTAAGAGAAAATCACAGTTGTGATAATAGCTTATTAAGAAGCATTGTAACTCTTATAAGAATTTGTTTACATTAATTTGTAAGAACTAAAGTGATCAGGTTGTGATCAGAATACTCTAGAAAGTCTTAGAGGGTATTTAAGCAGATTGTTCCTAGAGTGATCAGGTTGTGATCAGTATACTCTAGAAGACTTAGAAGTTATCTAAGTGGAAAACCATTGTAATCTTGTGTGATTAGTGGATTAAATCCTCAGGTGAGGTAAATCATTCCAAGGGGGTGGACTGGAGTAGTTTAGTTAACAACAAACCAGGATAAAAATCATTGTGCAAATTGTTTTTTATCTTACAAGTTTTAAAGCTACACTTATTCAAACCCCCCCCCCCCCCCCTTTATAAGTGTTTTTCTATCCTTCACTGTGATCATCACTAAGCCTGGTCCAATTCCATATTCTTATGATAAGGCTATCCCTTGGAACTATGGTGCCGAGGTCTATATTCAGGGAGTTAAACAAGAACTTGTAGCCGACAAGGTTGTTGAAGATGCTAATCCTAATGTGGGTAACATTGCTGGAACTAGTAAGTGACAAGAAGCGGAAGAGTGTTTTCTCCAAAAATCTCTCCAAACACTGCTGCACCTGCTGGTACCCCTATTCCTAATCAAAATGTTGATACCCGAGGTAAAGGACCGTTACATGAACCCATACAGACACTAGTTGAGACTGTTACTGAAAATCCATCTCCTGAAGAAGCAAATGAGTTCTTGAAGATCATCCACAAGAGTGATTACGACATTGTTGAACAGATGGGGCATACTCCTTCCAAGATCTCGATGCTGTCACTCCTAAGTTGCTCTAAGACTTACGCCAAAGCTATGATGAAGTTTCTAGAGGCTGCCCATGTGCCATAAGAGATTTCTGCCACTCAACTCGAGAATTGTATTGCAAATCTGACAACAGACAATTACCTTGGGTTTTCTTATGCTGATCTAAGACCCAGTGGAAAGAATCATAACAAGGCTCTGCACATCTCCATTGAATATGGGGGCACCACTCTGGCCAATGTACTAGTTGACAATGGTTCGTCTTAGAATGTGCTACCCAAGATGGTAATGGACAAACTCAACCCCGAAGGAATCGTGCTAAAATCCAGTGATGTGATAGTGAAAGCTTTCGATGGTTCAATGAGTACGGTATATGGTGAAGTGGAGCTCCCAATCAGAGTAGGTTCCCAAATTTTTAACAATGTGTTCTATGTGATGGACATTCATCCCGCTTATTCATGTCTGCTTGGACGCCCTTGGATACATGGGGAAAATGCTGTGACCTCAACTCTGCACCAAAAACTGAAATACCCGGCGAAAGGCAAGATCGTCACTGTGTATGGTGAGGAGGAATACGTGGTGAGCTTCATAGATGAGACCAAGTATGTTGAGTTTACTGGAGAAGCTTTTGAATCTCCCCGCCAGGCGTTCAAGTTGGTCCCTCAAGTGGTTCTCGAGACTAAGCCTGCCCACACTGTTCCTAAAGTTACTAGAATTCCTCCTACAATGGCTTCTCTGAAAGATGCTAGGGCTGTGGTTGAAGAAGGTGGTTGTACTATCTGGGGGCAACTCCCTGATATCCCTTACAAATCCAACAAATGGGGTTTAGGATGCACTGCTTAAGATCAAAATGGAGAACAACACTCTCGTCCAGAAGGTTTGAAGTATTGTTTCATCAGCAAATGGGTCAATGCCATAGGGGAAGACGAAGATGATTTCAACCTGGGAAAGTGGATCTTTCCTACACTCGACAAAGGGCTGGACAACTGGAAGACTGAAGACATTGTCTTTATCTCCTATAGTCAGGAGTAATTGCCATTTCTAGTTTTGTTTTTTCTTTTATGTTTCCTAGTTTTATTTTTTGTACTTCAATAAACAATAAACTTTAAAGTCGTGTATCTTGCCCGGGGCACAGCGGTCCATTTGTTAGGGCTTGTCATTTCATAAGCATATTTTCATTCAATAAAGCATTGGACATTTCGTATTCAAATTGTGTGTTCGCTTTTATTTTTCTTTACTCTTCTATAGCTATGTGTTCTTACTCACACCCACATAATGCACTGCAGATCCGTATCCACTTTGGATCCCATTGATAACGAATCTGCTATTGCTAAATATGACTTTGAAAATCCGATCTACCAAGCTGAGGATGAGGGTGAGGAAGATTGCGAAGTGCCCAGAGAACTTGCTAGATTGCTAGAGCAAGAAGAAAAGACTATACTGCCGCACGAAGAACCAATTGAGGTCGTGAATATAGGTACTGACGAAGAAAAGAAAGAAATCAAGATAGGGGCCGAGCTATAAGAGGGTGTCAAACAAAGATTGATCCAGATGCTACGAGACAATGTTGAGATATTTGCTTGGTCTTACGAAGATATGCTTGGGCTCGACACTGATATTGTGGTTCACCGTCTACCTATCAAAGAAAACAGTCCTCCGGTTAAACAGAAGTTACGAAGAAGCAGGCCTGACATGGCTCAGAAGATCAAAGAAGAGGTTGAGAAACAGTTCAATGCTGGTTTCCTGAAGGTTGTGAGCTATCCACCATGGATTGCTAATATAGTCCCGGTACCTAGGAAAGACGGAAAGGTCAGAATGTGTGTAGATTACAGATATTTGAATCGAGCAAGTCCCAAGGATGATTTTCCCCTACCACATATTGATATCCTCGTTGATAGTACTGCGTAGTGCAAAGTGTTCTCCTTCATGGATGGTTTCTCAGGTTACAACCAGATTAAGATGGCACCCGAAGATATGGAAAAGACAACTTTCACTACTCCGTGGGGCACCTTTTGTTACAATGTCATGTCGTTTGGGTTGAAGAATGAAGGGGCAACGTATCAGCGTGCAATGGTAGCTCTATTCCATGACATGATTCACAAAGAAATAGAGGTCTATGTTGATAATATGATTGCGAAATCCAACACTGAAGAATAACATCTGGTCCACCTGCAGAAGTTGTTTGATAGGTTGAAGAAATACAAGTTGAGACTGAACCCGAACAAGTGTACTTTTGGGGTAAGGTCTGGGAAGCTACTAGGGTTCGTTGTCAGCAGTAAAGGCATTGAAGTCGATCCTGCGAAAGTAAAAGCCATACAAGAAATGCCTGCGCCACGGAACGAGAAAGAAGTTAGAAGGTTCTTGGGACGTTTGAATTACATCGCCAGGTTTATTTCCCATCTGATTGCTACTTGTGAGCCAATCTTTAAGTTACTGAGGAAAGATCAAGCAGTGAAATGGAATGACCAATGTCAAGAAGATTTTGACAAGATCAAGAAGTACCTTCAGGAACCTCCGATTATGATACCACCAGTTGAAGGAAGACCTCTCATTATGTACTTAACAGTGTTGAAGAATTCAATGGGGTGTGTACTGGGGCAACATGACGAGTCTGTAGCAACCTGCCCTAAAAATTAAGCTTTTTTAGAGTCGCCACCTATTCTACCAAGGCGAATAGGAAACCTTACGCAATTAAGAGACCGGGGTAAGATTATTATAATCAGGTCGAGGGAAGGTGTTAGGCACCCTCAACCCTTTCCTATGGCTTTGAATCTAAGGTAACAGTTTTATGGCTAAAATTATTAAGGTTTAATAGCTAAGGAAATGAATAGGGAGAAAATTGAGATTTGAACTGAATTGAGGTTTTGGGGAAGGGGACTCGCCTTGGTTATCCAAGTGCCTACGTATCTCCTTAGGGAGAATCAGAGTCAACGTAGTTCGGGCACAGGGTTGTACGCCTTTGAATTTGATGTGATATGGTTTTGAGGCTTTTTAAATGGTCTATCGTAGTTTTTAGAAGTTGTGATTTGAAAGGCATTTTGAGTTGCATGATTGAAAAGGATGAAAATTCGTAGTTTTGGAGGAGTGTCTTAAATGTTTTAAGTTTTGGGCATACAACCCTGGTTTGATATGTTACCGTTAGGTGCGATGATCAATAGATTTGATCATTATAGTTAACAGATTAAATGGAGTATTGCTGGTTACTCTGACCGATAGATTCGATCGTCGCAGCAGCAAATAAAGTGTATTAAATTATGCGTTTTATCGTTTTATTATTTTTATCTCTCGTCATTGCGACTAATAGATTTAGTCGGGTCGAGGAGAGAATTAAGCCAGAATTAGTTACGATTTATTTCTCGCCAATGCGACCAATAGATATAGTCGGATCGAGGAGAAAATTACTTGAGGGTTAAAGTTTTGCCAATTGGGCAGTGGGATTGGGCAAACCCTAATGCATTACTAACTTTCTAAGGTTTTTTGTGATTTTTGTAATTAAAAATAATTAAATAAATTACTCGACATAATCGAATAATCGGAAAATAATCCTAATGTTAATCATTGGTCTAATCCTATTATTTTATTCCTAAGCAAATTAACTGAACCTAAATATAATTAATTAAACCTAAATATAAAGAATACAAAATAAGAAAAATATATAATGAAACCTGATAATAATCCAGTGTGAACGATCCTTGATTGCCCATGGTAGAGGCGCAACTCCTGGCCATTAGATTCGATGGTGATGTGATCCTATGGTCTGGAAGTGAGGACACATGATGAGTTAATCTTTGGATGCAAACACTAGAACCTGGGGAAACAGAAATCACAAATAAAATAAAAACAAAGATCCCCAGCCAGGGATCGAACTGGTGTAACGAGGGGCCACGAACCAAACGCATATGCGCTTCCACTAAGCCACGGACCATTTGTTGTCTATGTAATACAACACAAACAATATATTGAAAATTAACCATGATTTAAAAGAACCAAACGCGCGCCTAGATCCTGCACTTCTTCTTCTTCGTGAAATAATAATATGAACCTATGGCAACGGTTTTACTCCGTTGCTAAAGCCCTGCCTTATTCAGACCTGCAAATCCTTCACCAAAAACGCATAAGAATAGTCCAGATTGATCATACATGACCTCACGAATCCGCTAATGTCCTTGATTCTGACCGATTTTACCTTTAATTAAAAATCCCCAATTCATGAAAATGAAACCCTAATCATGGTAAATCTTTCTCCCTGCAACGAAAATTTAATTAAATAGTCCAGATAGATTTCAAATAAGTTTATAAACACGACTATACCCTCAAAGAAGATTTTACAAACGAATTCGGATTCAAAGAAGATTTTACACCACCATGAACATGGGAAGACGATATAAATTGTTTTGGTTGATGGTCAGGGTCGATTCACGTCCGGAGGCAACGAGGATCCAATTGGGATGTTTACAATGATATCAATCCGCCTACAGTCTTGTTCCACTTCTTCCTTTGATTCATGGTTTTTGCAGCCTAGCTATAAGGCTTTCTTGGCCGCAAAAAAAATCATCCCCTCCCTCTACAGTTTTTTGTTAGTTTATATATGATTGAATTAGGTTATTTTCGGATTTGATTTGTTGTTTGTTAGGAAAGATTTGATTCAGATTTGAAGAGAGATTGAGAAGCTTGCAAATCAATTCCTCTTGCACATGAAAGCGTGAACAACTTGTAGAATTTGGCCAATTTGATTTGTTTCTTTTTTTCATTTTAATAACCTAATAATAATAATTAATAGTAACAATAAAATAATAATAGCATTAAAATACTAATATGGTATATTTTTTATTTAACTAAAAAGAAATCAAATAATAAAAAAATAATAATGATAAGTAATAATAATTAAAACTAATAATAATGATAATTCTATTAAGATTAATTAATAATACTAATCAATAATTATAATATTAATACTAATAATAAAAATTTATAATGCTAAATACAAATAGTTAGTCATGAAAAATAATAATAATCGAAACAGATGTTAGTAAAACCCAAAATACCCCCAAAAATGATAAAACCCTTGTGATAATTGGGCCCAGCGTTTGGGTCCTAAACATCTGTTAATTACGCCCTTGTTTTAACTCAACCTGATTTATAAGAGAGCGGGTTTGACAATAGAAATGTCAAACCCCATGACTCTTAATTTTTAACCTTGATGGGTTAACGGACGTAGATTTGATCGGGCAAATTTTAGGGTATGACAGAGTCTGGTCGAAAAGAGCATGCAATATACTACCTTAGAAAAAAGTTTACCGACTATGAAACAAGATACGCACTGCTCGAGAAAACTTGTTGTGCTTTGGCATGGGCTGCTCGCCGACTGAGACAGTATATGTTGAACCATACCACTTTATTGATCTCTAGAATGGATCCTATCAAGTATGTGTTTGAGAAACCCGCTCTCTCCGGGCGAATAGCAAGATGGCAGATGATATTAACAGAGTATGATATTCAGTACACAACACAGAAAGCAATCAAGGGAAGTGTGTTGGCAGAACACTTGGCCCAGCGAGCTGTAGACGACTATCAATCTATGAGTTTTGAATTTCCAGATGCGGATGTTATGCTTGCTACCGATTGTGAACAACCTGGTCCGGATGAAGGACTTGAACTAGGATCCCGATGTACCATGGTTTTTGACGGAGCTTCGAATGCACTCGGTAATGGTGTCGGCGCTGTAATTATCTCTCCAGCAGGTGGACACACTCCATTTACAGCAAGATTGTGCTTCGATTATACCAACAATATGGATGAGTATGAAGCATGTATCTTAGGTCTCAGAGCTGCTATTGACTTAAGAATCAAGTTCTTGGAAGTATATGGGGATTCAGCCCTAGTAATTAGCTAGATCAAAGAAGAAAGGGACACGAAGCATCCTAATCTCATGCCTTACAAGGATTTGGTGCTATCTTTTATTCCTTACTTCGAAGAGATTACTTTTGAACACATTCCCCGAGAGGAGAATCAATTGGCAGACGCATTAGCTACTATGTCATCCATGTTCAAGGTCAGATGGGACAACGAGGATCCTATAGTTATCATTGAAAGGCATGATGAACCATACTGTTACGAGATAGCGACTGACGAGGTCGAAGAAAAACCATGGTTTCATGAAGTAAAAAGATACCTCGAAGCTCAATAATACCCTGAAGGGGCATCTATCAATGACAAGAAGTTCTTAAGAAGGTTTGCTTCCAAATTATTCCTGAGCAATGGTACCCTATACAAGCGCAATCATGATTCAACTCTGCTTCGTTGTGTGAACAAGAAGGAAGCAGAAGAGATTATGGAAGACATGCATGAAAGTACCTTTGGAACTCATTCTAGTGGACACACTATGGCTAAAAAGATTCTGAGAGCGGGCTACTACTGGTCCAATATGGAAACTGACTATCATCAGCATTCCAGAACTTGTCACAAGTGCCAGACATATGCTGACAAAGTACACGTACCTCCAGTTCCACTGAATGTTCTGAATGCCCATTGGCCTTTTGCAATGTGGGGCATTGATATGATCGGGGAAATCAAACCTACCGCTTCCAATGGACATCGCTTCATCCTCGTGGCCATCGATTACTTCACCAAATGGGTAGAAGCAGCCTCAATTGCTGCCGTTACCAAGAATGTGGTGGCCCGATTCATTAAGCACAACCTTATCTGTCGGTATGGCATCCCTGAAAGGATTATCACAGACAATGGAACCAACCTGAACAATAAGATGATTACTGAACTTTGCACGCAGTTCAAGATCAAGCACCACAACTCTTCTCCTTATAGGCCAAAAATGAACGGTGCAGTAGAGGCCGCCAACAAGAATATAAAGAAGATTGTACAGACAATGACAGTTACTTACAAAGATTGGCATGAGATGTTACCATTTGCTCTTCATGGTTACCGCACCTCAGCACGAACCTCAACCGGGGCAACACCATTTTCACTAGTCTACGGCATGGAAGCAGTATTACCGATTGAAGTTCAGATTCCATCTCTGAGGATCATGAAGAATGCAGAACTAGATGAAGATGAATGGATCCAGACTCGACTAGATCAAATAAAACTAATTGATGAGAAGAGGCTTGCGACTGTTTTTCATGGGCAGCTATATCAAAAGCGTATGATCAAGGCGTTCAACAAAAGAGTCAAACAACAAGCATACCAGACTGGGGACTTGGCAATAAAGCGAATTATTCTACCACAAGGTGAACCTAAGGGCAAGTGGACTTCCACCTATGAGGGACCATTTGTAATCAAGAATATATTCTTTAAAGGGGCTATGATACTTACCACTATAGATGGCGAAGACTTTCCACACCCTGTGAACGCAAACATAGTCAAAAAATACTACGCATAAATAAGACCTGTTAGGTCGACGTACCTAGGCAAAAATAAGGGCATCCCGGCAAACCAAAAAGGTTCAGGCAAAAGTTAGGGATATATATAAAAAATATACACCCGGCAAGTTGAAAACCCGAAAGGGTGACTTGGGCAAAAAGGGTATCCTGGTAGGCTGAAAACCTGAAAAGGCGGCTTAGGCAAAATTTAAGGATTAAAGCGTACCACTATGTCTCGTTCAGATCACTTATCATTCAGTTTCATTAGCAATATCAAGTTCAAAGGGCATGGACCGATTCAATCATCTTTATCCAACAAGCAAGGGATGAGATGCTCGAAGACATAATGGCAATAGCAGAGTTGAAACTCAATAGGATCGTTCCCACATAGTTGTTTTTCTTTTGTATCTTTTCAAAAAACACACAGCGATGTTCTCCTATCATTTTGCCTATTCATGGCTCTTTCTTAATACAATTCATTTTCTTTTCTACTCTTCTGAGTATTTCTTCCTTTCTCGAATACGCAAACGTCCAATGATAATCTTGAATGAACATATGCATATGAACATGATTAACATTTATCTTTTCCTTTGCAAAATATCTGTATGTTTGTAAAAAGACGGGAAAGGCAATTAGACAATGTCTAAGTAGTCCAGAAGTTCTCCCTCAGAGTCGATAGTCTGGAGGGATCCCCACAGAGTAATCATTAAAAAAGCTCTCTTCCCAACAGAGATTCAATTCCCCAACGAAGTTTACATCTTCGACACTTCCAGTTCCCTGACACCTTGGTTTCTCCAACAAGGTCCATTCATCTCTCTTATCCCCAGTCAGGGTACATCAAGATCAATCATTCAAAATCACTTTCATCCCCAAACAAAAATCAAAAATCCCCAGCTGAACATCTTCAAAACAAGAGGAGGCATCATGGTATCGATCAAAATACTTCATATAACATAAATCATGTTCATACATCATATATACATATCCATACATGGCATATAGTGTCTCATACATAACATACGGGCTTCTCATTTATTTTGAGAAAATCGTCACATAATACATGCATCATGACATTGCATAAAGACTAACTTTACCTTTTTAAGGATACAGGTACAAACAGATAAACAAAATCTCTAATCTTCAAAAACTTAATTCAGTTACTACGAACGGTGCTGACACGACAAATCTTCAAAGATCTAATTCTATCATCACGAACGGTGTAGACACGATCAATTTTCCAAGATCTAATTCAGTAACTACGAACGGTGCTGACATGATCGACCTTCAAAGATCTAATTCTATCATCACAAACGGTGTAGACACGATCGTCTCTCCAAAATTCTAATTCAGTTACTACGAACGGTGCTGACACGACAAATCTTCAAAGATCTAATTCTATCATCACAAACGGTGTAACACGGTCAATTTTACAAGATCTAATTCAGTAACTACGAACGGTGCTGACACGATCGACCTTCAAAGATCTAATTCTATCATCACGAACGGTGTAGACACGATCATCTTTCTAAGATCTAATTCAGCTACTACGAATGGTGCTGACACGATCGACATTCAAGGGTCTAATTCTATCATCACGAACGGTGTAGACACGATCAACTTTCCAAGATCTAATTCAGTTACTATGAACGGTGCTGACGCGATCGACCTTCAAAGATCTAATTCTATCATCACGAACGGTGTAGGCACGATAAACTTTTCCAAAGTCTAATTCAGTTACTACGAACGGTGCTGACACGACTAACATTCAACAACTACTTCTCAACACTTCAAGTTCAGATATAGTCTAACGTACAATTCATTCTGACTTTCAAAACTTATCAAGACCAGTGGCATCTTAAAGCCCACTTCATATCCCTAACATCCGGGTGGCATCTCTAAGCCCATCCCCGATGATGCAAATTTCTAGGTACTCTAGTGTTCAATTCTCTTCCACCTTCAGACACCGACTGGCATACAAACCACTCTACATCTTCAGGTTTAAGAAGATTGAACAGGGGCAGCTGTCATACCCCAAAATTTGCCCATCTCATTTCTCCTATTCAAGCTCATACCAAAGTTCAAGGCTCAAAGATACATCCTCATAAACAATGGCTCAATGAAAGTTTTGATTTCCTTGAAGAAAATCAATGAATCAAAGTCTCAAATGGATTTCATATGGCCTATCTCTATGGCAAAGTACAAGCTTCAATTCCAAGGATTGCCCAGTCAATTGCTCAGAAAGTCAACAGTCGACTAGTTTGACCTCAAAGTTAATTGTGGTCAAAGTACAGTCAAAACTCTTGATTTTTTGTCAACATTCTTATTTTGAAGTATCATTCATCATTTGATCAAGTATTGATCATGATTCATCAAGGGAAGTTCAGAACTTAACAAAACCTAAAGTTTCTAAATTAAGGTTTTTGGCCTAAAGTCAACTGAACTTTGACCAGCCATAACTTTCACATGGAACATCAGAAATTTCCCATCCAAAGCTCATTTTGAAGGAAATTGAATTCCCTACAACTTTGTCTCTCACATGCCAAGTCTAAAAAATCTTCATTTGAAAAGTATGGACCAAAAGATTATAGGTCCTTTTTGAAAGTCAACCAAAAGCAGTTTTCTGTCAAAGCCCATATCATTAAGATAAAATCTCCAAATGGAAAAAATCTTACAAAGTGGCTTGTAGAAGACATCTTGAGGTTTCCAAAAAGTCCTAGAACTCCTCCATACCTTAAAAATTGAAGGAGATATGCCTTGTCAAAGTTGGCTAATTTTGAAGGAAAAAATGTGAAGTAAAAGTCCTCAAAATGGATTTCTTTGCAAAGAGGCCCAACTTTTTAGGGTCCAGTATTGCTACCCAAGTTATCTAGAAGCTCAAATATGAATGCCACGAATTTGTGATTAATATTTGATTTTTTATTGAGTTTAATTCATTAAAAATACAATATAAATCAAATAATTGAAGAAATACTCAAAGATTTCATTTGAGAGAGAGTTTTAATCATAATCAATAATCAAAATACACATTATTTGATACATATTTCGTGCAAGGGGAGGTTGAGGGGAAAAGATTTAGATTTGGCCATAATTAGAAACTTTCAAAATCAATTTTCAATCAATATGCCAATGATTGATCCACGGAGATTTGATTTGTTATTGTTGACCTAAATCATTCACTTATAAATACACAACAAAGCCAGGCCATTAGGGGATGATTTTTCTGCCTCCAAGAGCCCTAGCTTTGTTCTTAAAATTGAAGAACAAGTCAAGAACGAATTTGGAGCTAGAGTGATATTCAAGCCGTTCAAAGTGTCCAAGAAGATTCCTTGAAGCATTCTGAACCTGTTGGGATCACTGCACGACATCCGCACCCCCAGAACTTTCTCCTATAAGCTGAGTGTAATACGGTGAACTGACCTTATCGAAATGTCGCGGTAAGCAAGAGTCGCCACCGACTTTTATTTATCCAAATTAATAGAAAGGCTAAAAGAACAGGAAAAACCTTTTAAATAAAAACTGAGTTCGGGGGGTAATTTATGCAAAGGTAAGGTGTAAGGCACCCTTTGCAACACTCCAAATCTACCCCATAATTATTAAGAGAAATCAGAGTATAAAACATCGAACCAAGCAACTAATTCGAGGCGTCACATATTCAACTTAAACAAAACCACAATTCATGCTCAAAGTACATGGATACATAACACTTATATCAGAGGAAACTCATAACTCATCAAACTTTTAAATCCAAACAACTTCATAATATTGCAGCGGAATCCAAATAATAACACATATCTAAATCAACATATATTCTTGCCAACATGGCACAATGTGTCCAAAACGTCTCCACAAGACATAACATCAAAGTTCAAGAAAAGGTAATCAACATAAAACAAGACACAAGCAAGTATCGCAAACATCCCCCCCGAGTGCTACGTATCAGAGCATTGACACACCGACTCGAGCTATAAGGTACACGGCTACTCTACATCGTTACCTGCACGTTACCAACAGAGGGTAACATTCAAACATAAGGGGTGACATATCATTCATTATAAAGAAACGTATGATAATGTTCAAAGCAAGAGAAAAAATCATACATTGGTCACCACTTCTCATCATAATATATTAACTTAAGAAACGGCAACAATGTCATCAATTCAACAATGACAATATATACAATTCATAAGTAAGATCCCAACCCAATCATAACAAACATCCCATCATCAAGTCACTACGTCTTAACAATCATATCTTCATCAAGTCACAATATCATAATCAATTAAGACTCAAATGCAATTCACATATGACTCGACTTATGCAAATGCATGTGGTACCATTTGGAGTAAAACTCCCACGTCTCAAGATTTGCCATTGGGCACACCGTCGCTAATTGCCATTAAGGCCACGGTCGCTTTTTACCATTAAGGTCACCGTCTCTTTATGCATGGATGTGACTCAATAAATGCAACATCCATACAAACATGACATTCACAATACATCACAAATACTGACTAAACATCATTACTTTTATAGTAATTCGCCACTTCCCAATCAAGTCGCTACGTTGTATCATCATACAACAACACACCACTTCACCACACAAATCATAACATCAAACAAATTCATTTAAAGAAAGACTCAAAAGGTTTATAAGCATTCTTAAATCATATTCATTAGAAAGGTCTCAATTATAGTTTCACACAGGTTCAAACGGCATTTAAAAGGAGTTACAGTTCAAAAGATACATCATTTCAAAGTTTGGAAAAGTTTTGTAAAACAGGGTTCGCAGCGCCAACAAGGTTCGTGGCGCGAACTGAGTAAACCAAATTTTTCCTGAGTTTCTGCCAAGCAGTTCGCGGCGCCAACAAGGGTTCGCAGCGCGAACTGAGCAAATCCAATTTTCTCAAGTTTCTGCCAGGAGGTTCGCGGCGCCAACAGAGGTTCGCGGCGCAAACTGGCAATTTTCAGAAAACCCCAAACACAGAAAACAGCATACGAAACCCATCCCAAAACCCCTAAACTCAACCCAATCAAGTTGGAAAAGACCAAGCATCACGAATAACAATAGAATACATGTTATAAACACAATTATAACACCTATTATGGATCTTCTAACATCATAACATCATCAATCATACTTAGATTCACAATTTCATAGAAGTCTAATATAAACCCTAACAATCTCTATTCAATTTCTACACAATCATGGATAACAACATACAATCAATACCCCACCCAAAGCATCATCATACATCCCTTTAGCATGAAAGAATCCCACCCTTACCTTAGGTTTTGGATTGAAGGCAACTCTATCTTCAACCTTGAGATTCTCCTCTCTTCTCGTCTCTTCTTTCACCAAAGACCCCAAATGAACTTCTAATTTCTATTTCCTCTAAAACCCTTGTTTTAGTTAAACCCTTACTATCTTAAATTACTAATGGGATCTAATTAACACCCCTCACTTACTAATACCAACTTAGGCCCAATAATCAACAACACTTACTATCTTATATTATTTACTAATAATTCCCAAATAAAACAACATAATCAATTAAGCATATAATTAACACATGGTTCACAATTAATTCACATAACTCACATAAATAAATAATTAAAGAAAACGGTCGTTACACCCTTTTCATCCATGGTTTTCCATAGGCTCTTAACTGCCTTGCTCTTTAGTTTTGAAGCCAAAAGTTTTAGAAATGTAGAAGAAGAGAAATAAGGACTTTAGCTCGTAAATGAGCGTAGCCTTTTTGAAGGTTTATGAAAAAGATGTAAGAAAAGATTTAAGCTAAAGCAAGGCAATTAGGGGAAATTACCTGATTAGATGAAAAATGTTCTTTTAGCCTTTTAGGGCTATCCATACCATAGGAGGGTAGGGAAGTCCTTTTATTTGGAGGTTAACGGTTCATCGAATTATCGTTCGCCACAAGACTGTCTCGTGCCAAAGGGAGGGCATGTAGTCTAAGGGAAGGATCAGAATAGCCATTTTTCGTTTAGGCAACCAGAGGATACCTCAGCACTTCGTAGGCAACTTCGAGGGACAGGATCATATTTAGCGAATCAAAGGCAGCATCATTAGGGACTTATGATCTTAGAACGAACCGAGGGAAACATTGCTGAGGTATCCTTGTATTCGAGGGACTTGGCTATTCTGCATTAAAACACAAGGCAACAGGCAACATGCAACAAGAGGGGTACCATAAAAGGTGTGTGGTTGCAACAATCACGTATCGGATTCAATTATATTATCTTGTAATTAAATGACCCTAATTCAATTCAAGGTTACACTCCCTAGAATTACTAACCACGCAGTAATATAATATGACAGATTTAAGTGCCTTCAAGGCCACACAATACAACCTCGAAGCAGATACATAATACTATGGGGATGGGGAAAAAAGGAATAATAGAACCAACAGTGCAATAGGTCTAACACAAGTAATAATTTAAAAGAAAGAAAAATAAGTTAGGTTAGGTTTTAGGGTTACCGACTAATCAAGCTTTGACGGTTGGCTAACCCTGAAAATTTGGAAAAGGAAAAACAAACACGAAGGGGTGAGTGTATGGCCAGTTCATTGATCAAAAAGGCAAAAATAAATAATTAAATGAAAAGGCAAAAATGAATATTTAAATGGAAAGGGCAAAAATAAATATTTAAATGGAATCAGGGACTTAGCTTTGATCTGATATGGTTCGTAGTCGGAGGAAACCCTGGTGCTAACCCTAAAAAAAATTGCACAAGGAAAAAATTTTCAGTGTAGGCACGATCTTCGTAAACCCTGATTAGGGTACGAATTAATATGATTAAAAATAAGATCAATTTAATTAATTATTGGTTTTCAACCCAATTAATTAAATCGACGAAAATAGGGTTTTGATTAAATATCCTAACCATTAATCTAAAAATTATAATTAATTGATTCAAATAAACATGTTTTAAAGTATTATTCCTAAATTAACAAAATAACTTCAATTAACACTTTAATTATTTAAACTAAAATAACTATCAAAATAGCTTATCCTATTTTTTAAAAAATAAAATTAAGTAAAGAAATAATTGTTAGAAGAATTTTTAAATTAAAGAAAGAAGAAAAAAAGAAATAATAATAAAAAAATGAAAACGGAATGGAATAAAACGCAAAAGAAAAAATAAAATAAAAATAAAATTAGAGGAAAGCTTAGCTGCACTTCTGTGTGGGGAGGCCATGAGGGACTACGATGGACTGGCAATCTCAGGTGTGTTAGATATAATTGGTGATAGATCTGATGGTGAGGAACCCGCGAGTATATCGTGCATATATGAGACCGCGTGTACATAATTTGTAGGAAATACTCATCACAAAAATAGCAAAAACAATTGTCGAGAGCAGGACTCAAACCCCCCTCCTTCATATATGTGAACCATGGGAGCGCCATTCCACCAGGGCATGTTTCGCTAGCTGTTTGTCATACCCCAAAATTTGCCCGCCTTATTTCTAACATTTAAATTATTTTTAACTTTGGTTTTATGAGTTTTTATTAAATTTTTACTAACGATTTAGTAGTATTTAAAAAAAATTAATTAAAAATTAATATGTAATAGTTATTTTAAAGTATTTATATTTTCTAAATAAACGAATTTTGTTTTACACTTCACATGCTATATAGTGTAGTCTTATTTTAAATTAATTGAATAGAACAATTGACAAGAAGAATGTTTAAGGAGTTACTAATGCCTAGTGTCTTGAATTCAAACTCCATTATTAACTTCTTTTAACTTTTTTTTTATTGAGTGTTTTCTATTTTTTTATTGTTTACAATATTACAAAAATCATAAAATAGTCAAATTTACATATTTAATTTATATTTTCGTTTTCTATTTTTAGGTTTTTTAAAATAATTATATTTAACTCATTTTCATGCATTTTTTTATCAAAAGTATCCAAAAAAATCATAATAAATATAAAAAGAATTTCCTTTTTAGGTAGTTGCTTTCAATTGGTCATTCTATATCAAACCGAACTGTGATTGGTTACATTTTGATCATTTTTGGTCATTCTTATTAGCAAGGAAAGAATCAATTCAATTAAGAAATAATGAATGAAATTTTCCAATCTCTTTTAATTGGATTTATTTTCTTCTAATTATGTTGACCTATTTTTTTTGTAATAAATAAACTAACAATTTCACTCTATGGGGGAGGCCAATTGATCCATCACAGTTTTCACGTACAACTTTCTCCACACTAACAACTAACCATTCACTACATTCATAAGCTAACATTTTTCTACGCATATATTTCACACATTGTATAAACCATATTTTGATCCCAAACATTCAAACCAATTGGCAAAATTTTCAAATAAAAACATACCACTCTCTCTACAAAAGGAACTCACGTACAGTACCCCTCCCCTTTCCCTAAAATATAATTCGTCTGTAGGTTTAAGATTTTATTCTTTACCCTACTATTTAACCATAAACCTTACCGTAATACTCTTACCCTAGGAGAGACATGTTAAGAAAACCTTAAGAAAGGGTTAAGGGTGCCTAACACCTTCCCTCAACCCTAACTTCTCAACTTACCTAGAAACTCTTATTTAGGTTTTTATCCCATGTTTACCCTTATCCTTAGGATAGAATAAAACATAGGTGGCGACTCTGTAGTTTAAGTTAAAAACTTAGAATTAAAAAGTCGGTCGTAACAGCTGGCGACTATGCTGGGGACCCTTAAAGCAGAGAAGCACTTAAGGTTTAGGGCATGTCTCTTTGGTTTAGGTTTTGATTTTATGGTTTATATTTATTTGGCAATTTCTTTTATTCTTTATTTTATTTCTTTAATAATGTTAAATATTATTATTTGAAATATATTTGCCTTATTATTACTGGGTTATATATACATATGAAATTATTGTTAAACCTTAAGTGTGGGAATTGTCACTAAGTAAGAGGAGACTTGCATCGCCTACGAGCTTTAGTGACAATTTCACTCAGAGTGGGCTGAATTCCGAGAAATATCTTAGACGAGGCTAGACTTTGTCGAGGGTAGGATGTGGAATTTGGCTGATCTCTCTGGGAACCTACCCCTAAAATTCGAACCTCATGGACAAAAAAGAGTCATTCTAAAAATCCAAAGAAACAAAAAGTTTCGGAGGATATGAAGGGCCCCATGAGACCCTTAGAATTAAATCACCTTTTTGGGAAAGGTAGAAAATTCGTAGGACGAACTTATGAACCTACGTATTAAGGTAATTTTATCATCCCACCCTTCACGGGAAGCCATCCCGAGAGGGGCATTACTTGGTAAATCTAAGTTTACGTAGGGTTACCTCCTACGAGTATCATCCCATAAACTCGTAGGGTATTACATCGTTTAACCTAGATCCCTAGTCTGTAGGGATGCCCTTTTAATTTAAAATTGTCTATAAGACCTCTCAGATTTCAGTTTAATGCGCAACATGTGGCCTCATGATGGCCACGTGATGAGGAGACTCTTGATGGATCCCCAAGCGCTCGCTTACCGCGTATCCTCAGTCAATACTCAAACCTAGTCATTCGTTCATTAGACTTTGAATCTACGCCCTTAGATATCTATTCTGAGGGCCATCATATTTGAAGCAATCCATCCATGGGATCTGTTGACGCCAATAGGCAATCCAAGCCATCCGTTCATTAGACTTTGAATCTACGCCCTCGTATATCTATTTTGAGGGCCATTATATTTGAAGCGAACGACTCATGAGATCTGGTGACCATCTTGAACGGTCACCATGTGTTCTTTCCCACGCATTCCCTAGATTGTAGGGGTTTCCTTTGTTTATTGCAATCCTTAGCCTATAGGGATTCCTTTTGAATATCTTGTTCTTCCCATGAAGGACATCTTCGTTAATGCACGTCACATGGCCTCCCGACGGCCATGGGATCTGGCGTCTGTTGAACAGTCACCAGATGCTATCTTCTACGCATTCCCTAGCTTGTAGGGATTTCTTTTGTTGTGTCATAGTCGCTAGCCTTTAGGGATTTCCGTCTATCTAGCATAATCCTTAGCCTATGTTGGTTTCTTTCCTTGTACCACACATTGTCTTACATTCATACATTTGCATTTGCATTTCCACCATCGCCTGTGTCCAACATTTGCTATGCTAGCTGATTTCCCAAGACCCGTGAAGAAACTCGAATCGTCTTAAACTGTGGAGAGAGGAAAATTAACTATTGGAGATTCAAATGAGCTTGGTCCTACGAATAGAAAAGGCCGCCATTCACTATACAAGCTACATGCTTACGCCTACACATACGCCCCAAATTCAATTATCATTGGAGATTCCCCTGCATCGAGATCAACTGCCTTCTCAACAAAATTGGTATGCCCAAGGAAAATCAAAGATCACCCTTTACTTCTACAAGTCAAAGAACTACGAAGTAAAACAAAGTCATTGGATCAACAAAGGATAATGTCCCTAGGATCAATAGGTTTTATCATTTCAAATTATAATTTCTATGATCGCTAAGTGTTATTTGGTATAAACGTTGTACCTTTCGATTATTAAAACAAACAAGTTTTACATGAAAGTAACACTTAACAAAACAAGGAAAATTACAGATGAAAATGCAAAAATGAATTGATGATTGCCATAGTAGAGGAGGCTTGACTCCTTCTAGACTTGTTGATCTTGAATACTTTTTGCAGTTCCTTCCAAACACTTCAGATTACTTCAAAAGAAAACTCCAACGAAGTCACCCAAGAGTCGTAAACTTTTGTCTTACTTTAGGGATTCGAGCAATGCGAGTGATGCAGTGCTCAAGATAAGAGTACGTCTTGCTTATCCCTCAATCGGGAGCCCCAAGCATAGATGTTGGAGAAGTATTCACCATCAAACATGGAGGAACCTTGCATGGCCATCAAACTTAGAAAAGCTATCTGTTGTGAGGAAAGACCAAAACACCAACTGAAACACCAACTCTCAGGGATACAACTGAGTGCAAGAACCTTGAGAATGAGGGATGCTTCCACAGAACACTCTTGATTACCACCCGGAAAAAGATTCCAACGAAGTTGCACGAGAATTTGTGGTGCTTGTATTATTATCCTACCAACGAGTTTAAACAGGAAATTTGTTGATTTTGGAGACTCTCTGAAATTCGGGCACTTACTCGGGCAAGGGAATTCCATTCACACACATGTTTCCTCCTTGAAGGGTTATATGCCTCTCGTCAATCAACTGTTGTACTTTGGCTTTGAAAGCGTTGCAGTCCTCAGTTGAGTGCCCTGCTGATCCAGCGTGATACCCACATTGCACATTAGGGTCATACCCAGGTGGAAACGGCCGTGGTGGAGGCTTCAGAGATTTGGGAGTCACCAACAAGCTTTGAACTAGATATGGCAGAAGTTTACTGTATGTCATAGTAATCTGGTCCAACGGAGCATTTCTTCGTCCTAAATTACTTCTAGGTGGGCACTGATTCAGATGGCCTTGTTGATGTGGAACACATTGCTTTTGTGGCAAATATTGAATCGGTTGTTGTTGTTGGACCATCTGGGGTTGTTGATTGATAGTGGTGGCAAAGGCTTGTGGAATATACTGGCTAGGAGAAACTAGGCCCATCTGATAATTAGGAACCTGAACCTGGGGATAGACAGGGACTTCCTCTTCTTCAATCTCAGAAACTGCATTTGTTTCACTTTTCTCTTCTTCTGTGAATTCAGAAACATTAGCAATATCTTGGATCTTACCAACCCTTAAGGCGTTTTCAATTCGTTCTCCTACGACCACCAAATTCGAGAATTCGGAGGAAGCACATCCAACCATCATGTTCAGATATGGATCTTTCAAAGTATTCATGAACATGTCTACAAGCTCTCGTTCCAAAAGGGGAGGTTGTACTCTGGAAGCTAATTCTCTCCATCTTTGTGCATACTCTTTAAAAGACTCGTCAACCTTCTGAGTTAAACTTTGGAGTTGTAGTCTAGTAGGAGCCATGTCACTGTTGTACTTATAATGCTTGAGAAAAGCCTCTGCTAGTTCATCCCAAGTGCGGACATGGGTTCGTTCAAGTCGTGTATACCACTCAAGGGATTCCCCACTTAGGCTATCCTGAAAAAAGTGCATTAGAAGCTTATCATTTTCTGCATACGGAGCCATCTTGTTGCAAAATGCCTTGATGTGACTCATCGGACAAGTGGTACCCTTGTATTTCTCAAAACTGGGGACTTTGAATTTATCGGGAATCTTGATATCAGGCACTAGGCACAAATCAATAGCATTTAAACCCGAGGAGCTTCGACCTTCTAAAGCATTCAATCTTTCTTCCAAGAGATGGAATTTTCTCTCATTTTCCTCGATCGGGAACTTGAAGGCTTTAGTTCAGAATTGTTCTCTTGGTGTGAATCCTCCTTGTTAGGAATTTCCACGGGCACAGGTTTTGATCCCCCATTAGCAACAGTAGTCGGAGTACCATTAGTCAACTTAGCAACACTTTGTTTGAGCTCTTCCTGCCCCTGAATAACAACATGGAGAGTCTCCAAGAGTTGGGTCATCCTCTCCCCCATAGTATCCAAGTCCTTACGAAGTTCAGCCTGATTTTGTTCAAGATGGTCCATGATTATCCTCTGATTAATCCTCGTATGATACAGATGTAGGGAAGTCAAATTTGTTGATGAAGCAGAAATCTGTTGAAAGGGACCCCAATTAGCTTCTAATACGGAACCATGGAATGCAATATGATATGAATGCAATGTTTCATTTCTGAGGAATCCTAAAGTCCTTTCGCACACTTTTTGTTCTTTTTTTTTTTTTGAAATCAAAGCTTTATTTTGTATAAAATATCTTTTCTTTTTTCTATTTCTTTTTCTCTTTTTTTTTTCTTTTGGAAATAGACTTTAGGATCCTCCACAAATGAAGTGGATAAAGCAATGATGTTATGCAATGCAAAAGCATGGGATCAAGGTCCAAATAATCTTAGAAACCATTGTACAATCCTCTGAATAACTGATGTAGGTCAGATGTCACAGGATCAAAGGTTCGACGCCTTTTTAGAATACCATAATATCAAGCACCATGAGAACATACCAAATAAAGGTCCGACCTCAAATATGAAGAGCCAAAGGTATGTAGGAGTCAAGGTTTCCTGTCCCACCCCAATCTCACGGGTATGTAGTCTAGACACGGACAAGTGGTCCCTAATGGTCACCAGGGTCTACAGTTCACACGGGGTACAAAGTATTTGAGGCAACAAGCATGCCAGACACAGTGTTCCATGAAAGAACCTCGCCCAGTTGTGGTACCCCATGTCGAGCTCGATCATAGCAAGCGCTACGGGAGTCAACATGAGCATCCACGCTAATCCTAGGTGTCACTGGCCTGGGTAGTGGGCCTTTTACCTCACACAAACCCCCCACCTGCAAAACAAAACAGAAAAATATGTGGCCCCCACTGGGACCCATAATATAGTCCAGATGCATGCGGAAAGTAAACATGATATGCAAGCAGGAAATAGACATGATATGCAAACATATACACAAAATGTAAACATATAAATAAAGACACCCAATAAAAGAAACAAACAAAGGCTAGGATCGACTTGCTTAGGATCCCCAGCAGAGTCGCCAGCTGTCGCACGCTCGCGAAAAATGAACAGAGTCGCCACCAATATATTTATCCCATAAGGGAAAGGAATATCAGAAAACCTAACAAAGGAAGGAACAGGGTCTTGCGACCAGAGAATCTAGGTACGGGAGTCGGTTACGCAAGGGGAAGGTGCTAGCACCCCTCGCGCCCATTGTACTCGATAGTATCCACCTATGTTTATTTCTATCTAAAGGGTGTGTACTATGTCTATGTCTACATGCGAATGAATGCAAAAGAAATACGGGGAAAAGAAGGAATTATTTACAAATGTGCTCGTTCAAGCCCCGCGACTTGATGCCTACGTATCCTTTTTAGGAATCAGAGCGCCGTAGTTCGGCTCACGATTTTCTGTTTGTTTTTGTGTTTTTTAGTTGGGCGGAGTTAACGTTCGCGCTCTTGCATAAGAGATCGCCTACGATGAATTCGAGCGGAAATAACATTTGCCCTTAAGAAAGAGAGATGAGAGAGACCTTGAGCGTTTCGAGGAAATCCCTTAAACAAGGGAAACTCGAGTTACTCTTTGGTTGGTGTTTTTTAGAAATTGGGAACTTATGCTCGAATGGTTCCCTAAAGCAAGGGAGATCCAAGCACTCGAATGATTCCCTTAAGCAAGGGAGATTCAAGCTTCCATTCCCCTTTTATGATTTTCACTTTTTTATTAATGTTTTTTAAGCATTTTCTTTGTATTTTTTAGAGGGATTTTATTTTGATAGTTATTAGATGTTTTAATGTTGTAAAAGAAAAAGAAATGAAAGTGGGGAAGACTAACCTAATTTCTAAACCTAGAATTATTGTTTATGTACAAAGTTAACATGATGACTAAATTCTAAAAATGAGCATACTAATGATATTAACAAGGTAGACCAAAAATATGGCGAAAAACAAGTAACAAAATCACACAACAATTATACAAAAATAGCATGAAATGATACAAGAGAGATGAGAAAATAAATTCAAGCATTAGTACAAAATCAGACCTAAAAATACTATTACTTTTATGAAGAAGAATCTAATGAATTAATGTCACAATTAACCTAAAAAAATCTACTATTTTTATGAGTTTTCTATGAAGGAATTACCCTAAAAGAAACTACAAATTAAACTCTAAAAAACCTAAAATCTATCAAGTTTTAATTGATTTTACAAACCTTTATTATCTAATAATATGATACTAAACTATATGATAAAAGACCTAAACTCAATATGGAAAAATGTAATCAGGGGTGTATGATAATGAAAACGGTGGTGCAGTTCAGAAAATATGCGCTGGCCCAAACAGAGGAGGCCCAGAGGTTTCTTTGTTATCCAAAAAAAACACAAGGGGTGCGCTGGGCCACAGGGGGTGAGGTTAGCAATTCAGTAGCATGCTAAGCATTGATCCATCAGATTTTATTTCAAATTTTATTAAAACGAATATAACAAAAATTAAAAGAAAAGAAAAAAAGGAATTAAGGTTTTAGTTGTGACGATTCAGCTTTCGTTCAGACTCACCCCCTCTCGTTCTCGCGCTCGTATCCTCACCGGCGATGGTCTCCACCTCCAACCGCCGCCGTTTCACTTCGAATCAACGCGCTCTAAACGCAAACTCGCCCTAAAATCATGCCCTGAGCCTAAATCTACGATCAATTTAACAAGAGATCGCGCAAATATTCGGATCGAAGAAAGGAAAAAGCAAACCCTAGGTTTGAAATACTGTGCGAATTCAAGTTATTGCAGCTCCGAGAGGACAGATAGATGCATTACGCCTATGAATGGAGGATAACAAGTGTTAAACAAACCTGACTGAAGATCGGAGATGGAGAAACGGAAAGCCGGAGGTTAGATTCCGAGCTGGTGCTAAATAAACGCCAAGACCGAAGAGGATTTCTTCCGGTAAGTTCCTGATTCACGCTTATCACCTCTCTTCCTTCTTCTTTTGATTTCTGAGCGAATTGTTATTGTTGTTGTTTCAGTTGTGTTGATTTGGTGAGGATGAGAGCGAAGATGCAATGAAGATTGACGTGTTGATGATGAAGATGATGCAGAAAGTTGAGGATTGGAGGATCGAGGGAGAAAGTGGTGGTTGTAGTGAAGACCGTTCAGAGATGATGATGATAAATGTTCAGAAGTAGTGAGGAATGGTATGTGACGAATGGAAGTGGAGAATTGAGGTGGTTGCAGAGGTGGTGAAGGTTGAGTGAAGGTGATGATTATGTGGCTTGTGATGGATGGTGGATGAGGGTAGAGGTGGAAGAAGATGATGAATGGAGTGGGAGTGAAAGTGAAGAGAGAAAGTGGTGAATGAAGAAGAGTGAAGGAAGAGAGGATTGAAGATGATGAATGAAGTGAAGACCCTCAAAAATGGTGGAGTGATTCTGATTTATAGAGGTGAGTTTCTCTCTGATTTTCTCATCCCTTCCTCTTTTGTTTTCAATTCTGTTTGTGATGGTTATGGTTTTCTGTTAGGGAATAACTGGATCGGTTATGCTGTTAGGAATATTTTTCTGTTATGGCAGTTAGGATAGGTTAGTTGGTTAGAGAGTTTGTAACTGATTTTGGAAGGTTGTTAGGGTTAATTGAAACTGTTAGACAACAGTTAGGTGGTTAGAAAGTTGTTAGTTGGTGGTTTTGAATCCGGTTATGTGGTTAAAACAATCTGTTAGAGGGTTAGTTAAACTTGTTTTGTACTAGGTTTAAAAGTTAGTTGGAACTGTTAGTCAGTTAGTTGAAAGGTAGTTAGAGTTAGGAGGCAGTTATATGCTGAGTTGGACTTTGGTTGTGACTGTTTTTGTAGTGAATTTGCAACTGTATGTATGCTCGTAACCGATTTTTGTTCTGGTGGAAAGGTAGTTGTGTGTGTTATTTTGAACATGGCCTTATGAATGTGTGCATTTGATTTTGACTGGTTTTGTGTTTGAATGCAGCAAGTCAGCCTGGTATGCTTGATCAACTTGTATCGGGGCAGACTTGAGTGTCTCTTTTTTGATAGATTATGACCTGAATTCGATGTGTGTCCATGCAGGTTTCTTTTGTGTTATGACGAACCGATCCTGAAGCATATTTAGATGCAAACATGGTCTTGTGTGATAGCTGCTCGTGTTCATTGATGACATTGGTGGGCTGATACATATTGCTTGAATTTCCTTATTGCTCCTGCTCGGTTTTTTTCTTTAGGCTTGCAGCTTCATTGGTGCTTGATCGAATTCTGCCTAGCTGCCTCTATTGTCCCTATTTTATTTTGTGTGAATTTCCCCTTAAAAAATGTGAAGTGTATGATATGGATGAATGTATGGTTTAATGTATGTTCTGAAATTTAGGCAGTGTTGTGAATGGTATAGGCTGAACTGGTTTGGATATTTTGTACAGGTTATGGCATGATGCAGGTTGATCTTTGGTTATGACTTATTGCTTGAATTCCCACTGATCTACATTATTTGAATTTCTTTTGATGAGTGTTAGTGTAGGTTATGATGTATGATTGAATAGATGTATTGATGCAAGGCTGTATGATTGTATTGGCTTAATTGTTTTGGATGTATGTGCTGCTGTTAGTGTGATTTTGGATGGTTAGAAGTGTTTGGTGTAGATATATTGAATCAATGGTGGCTGGTTTGAACTGTGGTATGTGCAGGTTTGATGAGTATTCTTGGAATTGTTTTTATGCAGGTTGATTACAAGACTAAAGTAGTAGCACTATTTGGCCACAAGGAATCCAGGAGCATTAAAGGATGAAAGAATGGTAATCACCAAATGGGGGTTGTCATACCCCAAATTTGTCCTACCCATAATTTCTAACTGGCTTAAACTTTGCATTTCATTCACATCTTTCCATTAGGGAATTAACGTAACTCATGCATTCATTAGTCAATAACTTTGCATCGGATCAAGGATCTTGGAAGCTAGGGTTTCTTGTATGGTCGTTCATGGTGGACTTCTTTCTCCTAAAGCTACAGGGTTTTCCTCTATGAAGATTCATCAGAGGCAAGAAGACTATTATTCTTATACACAATGTCTACAATCGTCAATTCATCAAAGATTCATTGGGGTGTTCTTATGTGCTTCAATACTTTCTTCCTCGAGGATTCTTCTATGCACTATTGTTAGGGTGGATTGAAATACCCATGTGAGTCATGGCATGAGAAAAAAGAACATGTGGATTCATTGTGATTTAAGAAGTTTTTGTTCTCATCATTGATACTCGTTGCCTACGGATCTAACATGGAAGTTAAGGTTTTAAAAAGTGAAGGTTAAGTTGAAACCTTTATTTGGAAACACTCATTCAAGGGACTACTTGATACCATGGGTTCAAACGGTTCAAATTAGTCAATGAATTGATGTTGTTTAAAGCACCCGAGTTTGAAAGATTTGTTCATTAAAAGGCATAATCCATGTTCAAAGGTCATTCATAAGTGAAGTTCCATTCGAAGGGTTGAGGTCAAAATTCATACATTCTTCAATTTCATTCATTCATCTAATACCATTGTTTATCAAGACCACTACAAACAAAAAAAGAGAAAAATTACATGGAGAATTTCTAATGCCTAAGTCTAAGCTAATATCTCATGTTCATGATCCTTAGCCATGTTCCAATCATCACCATGCTTTCTAAAAACCTGATGTAGGAACCTCACATCTCAGAAACTCTCCAATCCTTACAAAATTCAATCTCCAATCACCTCGTCCAGTATACTTCAAATTGACAGCATTTGGTCAGCCACAATTACCATCTCGTTATCCTGACTCTGAAGCTGCAAGCGGTAGGTGACTGGGCCATGGAGTGTCACCTCGAAGTTCTTAGTCTACCGCGACGGTACCTTGGAAGTTTGCTACATGAATGATGAAACAAAATCAGCAATCGAGGAATATAAGAAAATTGAAACCATGTCATCAAACCAAAGACGAGCTGAATCCACCTCGCACTCAACACGATTCGGAACCGAACGCTCTGCGACTGCAACAATTGAACCATACAGCTCACACTTGCTTCCACATCAAAGAAAAGCCTCGCATTACACAAGTGAATTTCACCTGCATACATCAAGAAAAACCATACAGAAACTTAGAATAAAAGCATCATGACAGCTCCATCCCTACAAATTTTCATAAACCAAAAACTCAGCCCTCATAAATAGATTTCATTTCAATTCTAAACCAACTTGACAGTTACAGCTTACATTCATCATCCACATCCAACAGAAACCTATTCAAACATTCACCAACAAAATACAAAGAAAAATAAATAGGTTCAGGTCCACCTTACATCTACTAGTCAATCTTACACTTAGCCTAGTTTCACTCAATCAATCTATTTTCTAACTGTCAACTAGAAATCCTACTTCACTTAACCAAAAAATCCTACTTCAGAAAAGACCGCAACATTGTGTTCATACCTGCTCTGTTCAGACAACCTTCAGCCTATTAGATTCTGCTCCTGCTTGAACTTAGTGCTTCCTTCCTTTGACCATGTTTGAACCACACTCAGCCGCCACCGACGCAAACCAGAATTCTGCAAGTTCAAAACAGGTCCATCATCCAAACCTGTGCATTCACTCCAAGCAAATATCTCAGTCACACTGCACACAAAAGGAAACGGAGAGTTATCGAACCCGCTGCAGCAATCCTATCAACATGATTTCGGGCAATCAACATACAGAAAAACAAACGATACTAACAGTTGCGGTACAAGTGTGAAGTCCTATCAGAATTTTCATAACAAAAATCAAAGCAGAGGTGACAAACGCAAAGCAAAGCAGCATTCACAAGGCATATCCAGTTTCTCTAAATCAAGCCAACTGTTACTAACTAACTTTCCAACTTTCAACCTATAACTAACTTCACCAAAACAGTAACAGACTCTTAATTTTCTAACTACCATCTAACTAACAAAACAGAAAGGAACTAATCCCAGCTAACAAACTGATTCAGTTTCACATCCTAACCAACATAACTAACTCTCAAATCCTCACCCTTCAATTCATAATAGAATCCTCTCAATCCAAGGGCTCACAATCACCCTCTCTAACTGAAAACTTCATCCCTAAATCTCTATATAACAGATCCACTCTCATCTTCAACCTCTCTCTCTAATCTTCACGCATCCATCTTCAACATCCTCCACCATTTTCACTCTTCATCACTCTCACATTCTCCTCTCATCTTCATCAATCACACGCCATTTTCTCCATAATCATCACATCACCATTCACTACTCTTCATCTTATTCTTTCACCACTCCCACTAGTCCCTCTCAATTCATCTCCATCATCTTCATATTCTCTCTGCAACTCCTTCTCGCTCTTCTCCCTCACCATCACCATACGCTCAAAACAACAACTCTTAAAGCTTCAACATCTGAAGCTCTAAGCAGCGAGCTAAACCTCCATCACACCTTCAATCATCATCTCTCAGCTCTCAATCACTCAACCACAGCAATATACGCACTCACAGAAAGAAAAATAAGAAATGAAAGAAGAAATCAAAGAAGAAAGAGAAGAAGAAGGAGGATTCGCAAAGAGAAGAAACGGAAGAACTCGAAGACTCACCGGAAGGATTAATTCGTTGTCTTCGCGTTTATTTCGCATTCAATTGGAAGATCATTGTCTCCTCTGGTCTTCTGTTCCGTCACTCACGATCTTCCTTCCGGGTACGTTTCTGAATCTTCGTTGTTAGAGCAAATTGTTTTCAATCAATGTAGAACTTATGGATAAACTTGAATCGGGAACGAATTTGAGGTAACGAGAAACAAGAGACGTGAGGAGGAGTGTTGGTTTTGGCCGATTTTTGCTAGCGGCGGTGAGATGTTGATCGGAGACCTTGACACCGCCGTCGCCGCTTCATTCGCGAAGGAGAGAGTCTGGGTGAGAGAAGCTGAATAGACACAACGTTGAGAACCCTAATTCCTTTTTTTTTTTGTATTTTTAGTTAATAGTTATTTCTTTTTTCAAATGATAAAAAATCTAAAAAACAAAGTTGGATCAAAATCTGGATCAACCATCGGGCCTATCATTACGCACACCTCCCTTCAGTCCACGAACCCCTTATTTTTCTGAGTGCAAACAAAATACCATTGGGCCTTTGCTGCTAGGCCCTGTGCATTTACTAAATCAAACCCTCTGACTTCACATTGTACCCCCTGACTCCATTTTAAAATTGATAGAATTTAGGTTTTCTACTTAGTTTTTTTTCCATTTTATTTTTAGTTGATAAATCATTTCATTTTGGTTAGATTTTAGAGAATTAAAAAACATAATAAAAATCATCATCTTTTTGCTAAGTAGAGTTTAGGTAATTTGTTTAGAATATAATTGTTAGATTCTTTTAGAAAACCTCATAAAAAAATGACAAAAAAAAACTCATAAAAATAGTAGTTTTTTACTAATTTTAGTGCTAATTTTTGGGATCATTTCTTTTATGTTTTTATATCATTTCCATGCTATTTTTTGGTATAGTTGTTGTGTGATTCCGTTACTTGTTTTTGGCTATGTTTTTTGCCTATTTTGTTAACATCATTTTAATGCTCCTTTTAGAATTTAGTCACCTTGTTAACATTAGACATAAACAACAATAACCAATTAGGCTTAGAGATTAGGCTAGTCCCCCACTTTTTCATCCTTTTTCTTTTTCCAACATTAAAACATCTAACAAATATTCAAATAAAATCCCCTTTAAAAAATACAAAGAAAATACTTAAAACACTAATAATCAAAGTGAAAATTCTTAAAAAGGGAATGGAAGCTCGAACATCCCTTGCTTAAGGGAATGTTCGAGTGTTTGGATCTCCCTTGCTTAAGGGTACCATTCAAGCGTAAGTTCCCAACTTCTAAAAAACACCAACCAAAGAGTAACTCGAGTTTCCCTTGCTTAAGGGATTTCCTCGAAACGCTCAAAATCACTCTCTCACCTCCTTTCTTAAGGGCATTGTTATCTCCGCTCTATTGCATCCTAGGATGTCCCCTTATGCAAGAGCGCGAGCGTTAACTCCGCCCAACTAAAAAACACAAAAACAAACAAAACTATGGAGCCGAACTACGGCGCTCTGATTCCTAAAAAGGATACGTAGGCATCAAGTCGCGGGGCTTGAACGAGCACACTTGTAAATAATTCCTTCTTTTCCCCGTATTTCTTTTGCATTCATTCGCATGTAGACATAGACATAGTACACACCCTTTAGATAGAAACAAACATAGGTGGATACCATCGAGTACGATGGGCGCGAGGGGTGCTAGCACCTTCCCCTTGCGTAACCGACTCCCGTACCTTGATTCTCTGGTCGCAAGACCCTGTTCTTACCCTTTGTTAGGTTTTCTGATATTCCTTTCCCTTATGGGATAAATATATTGGTGGCGACTCTGTTCATTTTTCGCGAGCGTGCGACAGGGGTCAACATGAAGCTGACCTGGAAAAGGACAGGTCCAGGAGACTACCGAGTCAGAAGTCGATGGTCAACAGTTGACTAAAAAGTCAATTGTTGACAAAAGTCAACTATGGCCTTTTTCTTTGTGTGATTTTCATGGTTTTGTAATGTGTAAAGAAGGATGATGATGTGAATGTTAAGTGTAAAACTCTGTAATGGATTTGGCTATGGAACTTTTGATGTTTTTTTTAGTGAATGTTGACTCTTGTACTTTCCAAATGACTTTTCTTAATTACTTGCACTTGAAGTATCAATCCAATATCGCAATCAAACAATGATGTGAGATGGAGGCCGATAAGAATTCAGGTGGACTTTGGTCAAAAGGTTAACCCCATGGCTTGACTTTGACCAAAAGTCAAAGCTTAGACACACATATTTACCGTGAATTCCAGCTTCTACCTTAAACTCCATTAAATAGACGAAGACACTTTGCAATTAATGATGAATTGAAATCGTAGGTGGTGAAATGAATCCGCGTGAACCCAAAAGAATTCCTTTGATCACAACACTCATGGGGAGATAAACCCCCGTTCATTTGGTAATAAGAACACCATGAAGATGCGTCTAACCTTGATCTATAAGAACTTTAATCCAAGTTCAAAGCTTTTGAATGGAGCCTAATTGAATGACTTGAACCACAAGCGGTAATGAAACCACTCCTCAGATGACAGACAAACCCATATACTGAATAAGACCTCAATCCAAGATCCAAGAAAGCCTCAGTTGAACAAGCTGGCATAATGCAAAAACCTAAATCACGTGGAACCCTATATCCTTCCGTAACTACTGATCCCATACCCAATTATTGGTTAATGATGCATGAGCGTTAAATGACCTAATGGAAGACATGTACATGAGATTGTGAAATGCATAAGCCAGTTAGAAATTAAGGGTAGGACAAATTTGGGGTATGACAGCTGCCCCTATTTAATCGTCTTAAACCTGAAGGTGAGATTGGCGCCAGCCTTTCGAACATTCGAGGTAGAAGAAGATTAAATATCAAGACCTTAAATTTGTCCTGAAATGATGGTGATGCAAGTGTTTATCTTTATTTTTGTATTTTGATATCTGCTGGGGAAAGAGAATTTTGGTTTTTCTGGTGGAGAAATATACAATGAATAATTGGATTTGAATGGTGATAGCTTGTAACGTAGCCTAGGTGCCAATACAAGGTTCTCAAAGGAAGTGGTTGTTACATGAAACAATGACTGAAAAGATAAGATTTCGTAGCGATCTCTGACTCAAAAATTGAAAACAAGGATAAATGACTCAAAACCAGGGTGAGTATAACAGGCTCACGACTCAAATCCAGGGTGAGTATAACAGACTCACGACTCAAAACCGGGGTGAAGATCAACAGAACTACGACCTCTAAAAAGAGAATAATGACTTGCTGGGGATTGGAAATTGGTTTTACGGTAAGAAATTATGGATGAATGATGGTTGTCAGGCGGGAACTGACTTCACCATCAGGCGAGGATTGAAAATGATGGAAAGGATTTGCCAGGGCGGGGACTGGACTTGGAAAAAGGTTTGCCAATGCGGGAATTGGGCTTTGAAAAAAGGTTTGCCAAGGCGGGAATGGGGCTTTGAAAAATGAGTGCCAAAACGGGAATTGGACTTTGAAAGAAAAAGGGTTTGCCAAGGCGGGAATTGGGCTTTGAAAAAAAGTTTGCCAAGGCGGGAATTGGGCTTTGAAAAAGGTTTGCCAAGGCGGGAATTGGGCTTTGAAGAAAGGTTTTCCAATGCGGGAATTGGGCTTGGGAAAAGGGTTTGCCAAGGCGGGAAAAGGTTTGCCAAGGCGGGAATTGGGCTTTGAAGAATGATTACCAGGACAGGACTTGGATTTGGAAAATGATTACCAGGACGGGAACTGGATTTGGAAAGATGATTACCAGGACTGGAACTGGGTTTTGAAATGATTACCAGGACGGGAACTGGATTTGGAAAAATGGTTTGCCAGGACGGGAACTGGGCTTTGAGAGAGTTTGCCAAGGCGGGAATTGGGCTTTGAAAAAATGATTACCAGGATGGGAACTGGGTTTTGAAATGATTTGAAGGTCGGAAGGCAAAGGATTCACAACACGGGGGTTGGATCCGAAAAGGTCGTCCACATGAGGGAAGATGACCACGGAGACTAGTGACGACTAGACTCGATCAAAAGACAACGGTAAACACTGAAGAATCACGAAGATTTTGATGCTTGCGAAGCATAAGAATTACATTAATCCCTCAGGCCAAAGGCGGGGTGTAACTCTTCAAGAGCGGCAATTATTCGAATTGCCACACACCAAGTATGGTTATTCAAACGATTGAAAAATGAGATGGGTTGAATGCCCACCCTCATTCACACTCTAATCTGCACACAGCACACGGGAAATAACCTCGGAGACAAGGATTCTGATGAGGAAAGACATTGTATCCGATCCATATTGGAGAGAGAAAACAAGACTTCTTCTGGGGGATATATATTACTTCGTACCTTCTGGGCACACACAAACTGGCTTATGCATTGATGCATATTTGAATTTTTCAATGGCGTAATGCTCCACCTTAATGGAAATGCTACGCTTTTGCGGATGCAATGTTATATGCGATGAAAACTATATGCAAAGTGCCAAATAAAGGCCTTGGTGAGATAGAGGAGCAGGATCATTGGGGTCCGTTGCTTGTTGTCTTGAGATGCCAATACGGATCGGGGTTGGGAACCCTGCAGTACCAAAGATCATTGGAAACTGCACTGAGGGTTGAAATGTAGCTTTGTTGGGGAGGAAGTGACTTCATCTGACTTTCCCTACATCTTGTATCGCTTGGGGATTGTGAGCTTGAGGAGATTCCCTCAATCCACCATGTTAAGGATGAGAAATCCAGATAAGGAGACCAGGTTGGAACAACTCCCAGGAGAAATAAACTCATGTGCTTGGGGAGAGACCAAAGTTCTAGGAGAAATAAACTCCTATAATCGTGGAGAGACAATAGAACTCAGCAGGTTGTGCCCCGAGCTTGGTGAACTACAAAGGAATTTGCCCCAAGGGATCCTTGGAGAGATTTGTCGAATCTCGACGTAACTGCCCCAGATTGGTTGAACTCAAGAGAGATTTCTCGACTTGATTGCCCCCTGATTGACCAACGGTGAATGGATGCCTCAGTTGACAGAGTCTTCACACAACTTGCCCCTCGGAGTGATCAGCCTTTTGAAGTGAATGGCTCATGGAATCGATCAACTTTTTCTGCAGTTATTCATTGTTTGATCTTCCTTGATGTCAAGTCTTTATTCACAAGTAAAAGATGATTGTTTTGAAGATGATAGTCCTAATGCAATGTTTATGCTAGCTTAGAAATCAAATTTTATTGAAACGATGTTGTGACATTCAGTGTTTGAATTATTTGTCATATCGATATCAACACAAATGGTAAGCAAATATCTAGGAGTCAGTTTTACGCAACTTGGTGTAGTATGCTCTTGAAATAAACCATGCTTCAATTAGGTCTTTTAAGGGTTGTAACGTGGCCAGGTTCACGGTTTTCAGAAACAAAGGATTTAAGGCTCAAAGTCTAACCTAACCCACCCATTCTTCGTGATGTTCTCCAGTCCTAAATTCAACTTAACCCGATATGAGCGTTCATCCTTCAATAGGAGTTTGAGATGATTGAGGAACCAATGAGGCCTTCTGGACATGGCGGTCACTTTACCTTTCGATTTTGGTGTCTGATCACACGACTTTGTTCTTTTGATGAGGATCTTTGTTTTGTAATCCTCGTTTTTCACTTCTGCCTTTTTGTTTCCCTAACTTTTGCCTGGACAGATTCTTTTTTAATTCTCTTTTGAAGTCCAGCGGGATGCCCTAATTTTTGCCTAAGTCGCTTGTCTTCAAGTTATTGACTTAGCGGGCTCTTTTATTTTATTATTCACTTCTTTTTTTTTTGAACAAGTCGTGTGATCCTGAATCTTCGATTTGTGGGAGGTGATTGTGACTGCCTCACGAGGGATTACCATTATGGTATTGACTTTCCTCAACCTTTTGAAAGATAACCATTGTTGTATCCTTGGATGCGTACTCCTAATGAATTTTGAATGCTCGATCAGGTTAATTGAACGCTACCCTGCCCCTGGGTTAAATGTGAGGGTTTTTTTTTAATAGAAAGAAAACTCCTACTTCAAGGCTCAAAGGGGTTAACGAGGGTCTATCTCCCTTATATCTCCGGTGTTTGGGGATTTGAAACAATGCTTGTACATCCTCAGCGGGGTTTTATTCAAAAGCACACAATTAGAGATTTTGCGTTTTTATTTTTTTCATCATTCTCCTTTTGACATTTTTTGCTTAATCAAGAGTTTGATATCGATAGACAGAAAGATATGAGTGAACACGAATGGATTGATTCGAAACTAGCATATGCAGTGCATTTTTTTTAAAATTTTTTTTATTATTAAAACAAACAAGTTTTACATGAAAGTAACACTTAACAAAACAAGGAAAATTACAGATGAAAATGCAGAAATGAATTGATGATTGCCATAGTAGAGGAGGCTTGACTCCGTCTAGACTTGTTGATCTTGAATACTTTTTGCAGTTCCTTCCAAACACTTCAGATTACTTCAAAAGAAAACTCCAACGAAGTCACCTAAGAGTCGTAAACTTTTGTCTTACTTTAGGGATTCGAGCAATGCGAGTGATGCAGTGCTCAAGATAAGAGTACGTCTTGCTTATCCCTCAATCGGGAGCCCCAAGCATAGATGTTGGAGAAGTATTCACCATCAAACATGGAGGAACCTTGCATGGCCATCAAACTTAGAAAAGCTATCTGTTGTGAGGAAAGACCAAAACACCAACTGAAACACCAACTCTCAGGGATACAACTGAGTGCAAGAACCTTGAGAATGAGGGATGCTTCCACAGAACACTCTTGATTACCACCTGGAAAAAGATTCCAACGAAGTTGCACGAGAATTTGTGGTGCTTGTATTATTATCCTACCAACGAGTTTAAACAGGAAATTTGTTGATTTTGGAGACTCTCTGAAATCCGGGCACTTACTCGGGCAAGGGAATTCCATTCACACACATGTTTCCTCCTTGAAGGGTTATATGCCTCTCGTCAATCAACTGTTGTACTTTGGCTTTGAAAGCGTTGCAGTCCTCAGTTGAGTGCCCTGCTGATCCAGCGTGATACCCACATTGCACATTAGGGTCATACCCAGGTGGAAACGGCCGTGGTGGAGGCTTCAGAGATTTGGGAGTCACCAACAAGCTTTGAACTAGATATGGCAGAAGTTTACTGTATGTCATAGTAATCTGGTCCAACGGAGCATTTCTTCGTCGTAAATTACTTCTAGGTGGGCACTGATTCAGATGGCCTTGTTGATGTGGAACACATTGCTTTTGTGGCAAATATTGAATCGGTTGTTGTTGTTGGACCATCTGGGGTTGTTGATTGATAGTGGTGGCAAAGGCTTGTGGAATATACTGGCTAGGAGAAACTAGGCCCATATGATAATTAGGAACCTGAACCTGGGGATAGACAGGGACTTCCTCTTCTTCAATCTCAGAAACTGCATTTGTTTCACTTTTCTCTTCTTCTGTGAATTCAGAAACATTAGCAATATCTTGGATCTTACCAACCCTTAAGGCGTTTTCAATTCGTTCTCCTACGACCACCAAATTCGAGAATTTGGAGGAAGTGTAACGCCCGGAAAATAAGTATATACTTGATTTGGACGTTTGTGACGTTTATTGGAATTGTACCGTTTTTGGAGTTGTTTCAGTCGGTATTAGTTCGGGATGGCGGACTAATATTTAATTGAAGGTTTTCATATTTTTGGTACCGGAAATATTATTAAGGTAATATTCCGCGTTTTGGGGCGTTTGAACGATATTTGAGCGTAGGGGCATTTTGGTCATTTCCGCGGGATAGATATTTTCCTTATAAGAAGGAGATATTTGTGAGAAAGGAAAGAGAATGGAAAGAAAAAGAAGAGAAAGAAAGAGAAGAGAAGAGAGAAAGGAGAAGAAGGAAAAGAGAAGGAAAAAGTGTAGATTGGTGGATTCTCGACCGATTCGAGTTCCGATCGTTGCTATAGCAAGGTAAGGGGGTGAATCTAATTTATCTTGGATGTATGATTCTTATAGTCTTGTTCTTGTTCTTGTTCTTCTTGTTCCAATTTCCACAATTTTCTTGTGTGATCTTTGTTTGATCTAAGTTTGTTTGAGAATGATTGTATGATGAATAAATGATATCCTTGTTGTATTGTGGTGATTGATCATGCTTTCTTTTCCATTTCTATGGCTTGATTGAGTTTGGGTAAAATGTTAGGTTTTGAGATAGATTGATGAATCAACCATGAAAAGTTTGATGTTAGGTTGTTTCGATGGTTTGTATGTGTTGTATTGGTGTTATAATGATGTTTAGGAGTGGTTTTGGTGGGTATAAGGGGTCTGGAACCGTTCTGGTGCGTTCTGGTTTTTTCTGGGTTTACGCAGGTCCGCTGAGCGGAGGTGGGTCCGCTGAGCGGAGGTTCTGTTGTAGAAAATTCTCTGCGAAGGTCCGCCGAGCGGAGCTGAAGCGGATGACAGCTTTTTCTGTTTTTCCAAAACTTTGAAACTTCGTAACTCTTGAACCGTAACTCCGATTTTGTCGCCGTTTGAAGCGTCGGAAAGCTAACGCAATAACCTATATTATTATCTAATTAAATGATTCATAGGATGTAGTATTCTATTATTTTTATTAGGATCAAGTGATGAGTTGTGTAGTGTGTTCAATTATCCAAACTTTGAAACCTTGTAACTTTGATCCGTAGCTCCGTTTCGTACGCCGTTCGAAGTGTTAGGAAGCTAGTTGGATGTTCTATATGATAGTATAGGCTTGGTTAGCTTGTTATTAATTGGTTATGAGGTGTTGTTGATGAAAACACATAATTGTTTATATGCGCGATATGATTGGTAAATAATCATAGTGCTTGGTTGTAATTGATAATGATGTGTTGTGTGAATGTTATCGTAATGGTACGAGGTATGTGATTGGTTGTCGATAACATGAGATCATGTTCATATGTGTTATGTATTAATGAATGTTCATACTTGATATGTGACGATGTTTGGTTGTTTGTTGTTAACATGATGTGTGGCCTTATGGCAAGTAATTATTGTTATGAGAATGATGTAATATCATTGTTGAATTGTTGTTATTACAACTTGTGGATGATGTATTGATGAAGTTGTGGGCCGATGGCCAATATTAATTTGATGTGTATAAGTGTGTTATACGTTCATCTATGCCGATGTGGCCAGTATGTTTGAACGGTGAATGTGTGCTGTGTGCTTATTAATGCCTGTGTGGTAATTATGGTGTGATGTAATTGATAACGATGTTATTAATTGGTGATGTATCCTTTTGGATAGAATATAAACGGTGTAACGTGGGTATGTGACCGTGTTATATTGTTGATGATGTTGTTGTCGTGTAATAGAGTCATATATTTGCACAGCATAACATTTCATTACGTTAATGGCGGAATGCTATTAGCAGGTGGCCTGTATTGGCAATTATTACCAGTGGGGGCTTAATGCTCGGTAAAAAGGTGTATTTGCCCGAGTGGCAAGAGGTCATCAGTGGGGGCTAAATGCTCGATGACGTTTAGTCGTAGCTTGATGCTCGACAAATGTGTATTTTCCTGAGGGAAAGAAGTCCCAGCATAATGCTCGGCAAAGGTGTATTTGTCATAATGACAAGGGGAGTTTTACTCCGGATTTGGTACCACATGCATATGCATAGTTGAGTCTCATTCATCATAGTCTGTCTTTATAATTATGTTATCATTCATGTGTCACATTACTTATATATTAATTGTGGTTAAATGAGTGGATTACTTTGTTGTATGATTCTTGATGATACTTGTTGGCATTACTATAATTGTCATGCTTTCATTATGAATTATATTCTCACCCTTCTGCTGATTTGATGCTTGAGTGGCATCCTGCAGATTAGCCGCTTTGGAAGTCTTTTGGAAGAGGTAGTTCTCCAGTTGGTCTTGTCGGTCGCTCTGATATGTAACACTGGGTAGTCGGGAGTCTGTTGTTATTTATTTGTATATGACTCTCTTGAACATGTATATGTGATAACGTGCCATTGTATATTGTAAACACTTTATTTTGGAAAACTCCTCTTGGAGAGTGAGAGCTATACGTATATATATATATGTTCATATCTTCCGTGTGTTATGTATCATGTTATTGGCAGGTGTGTATGCTTTTGACATCGGTGATGTCCGTTTGTTTTCAAGGTGTTTGTTTGGTTACTTAGTGTAACATCCTAATTGCGTTGTATGAAATTTTTAAATACTCTGATATTTTCTTGCCTAAATGCTTTGGGTAGATTTGGGGTTTTACATTAGTGGTATCAGAGCAGGTCGGTCTGTCCGGCCAGTGTTGTCTAATGTTGTTTAATTCCTCAGTACGTGATAAGTGTGTGGAGCACTGTTAGTACTTGTTGTGCCTCTAGTCAGTTGTATGCAGGAATGGTTTGAAGCTAAGTGGGGGAGAAGATATGCTTCTCGGATATGTTTCAGTTGCAAGATGTTAGTATGCTACTGAGGGCAGCAGTACTAGTGTTGTTGGAATTTGTTGTTTTCTAAAGTGAAGGCGACTTGGACTTAAGACTTCGGTTGTTAATCGAGTTGGAGTGTCACGGAGTATATGTTGGTTAATTCTAAAGAATGGAATTTAGAGAGTTGTGATGCTCTGACGCTACTGATGGACTATGAAGTTGTTGTTTGAGTAGCCTTGTGTGAGGTGTCATTGTTGGATCAATGATTAAGGAAAGTATTGTGGTAGACTTTGTCGTAGGAGTTATTGACGTTGTTGGAAACGTTTTGGAACTCGAGTAAGAATTAGGAGTATGAAGAGTTGAGTAGGATCTCGGGAATTTTATTCTTGGGATTTGTTAGAAGTGTTTTGGTACGTAGCTACCGGACGTCGGTGTTAGCTGGTTCAGATGATCTTGTGAGGTTTGTGAATTATGGAATCAAAGTGCTTCTGTGCTATGAGCAAAAGTTGGAAAAGAATATTATTATGTTGGTACTGATAGTTTATACTCTATTATGATTGTCGGCTACCTATTGACAAATTGAGGACTTGATCACCCTTAATCTCTTGTTGATAGTAGACGGGATCGTATTGGACGTGATAGGCTTATCTGGCTAGTTTGATAATATTGGAAGTGAATGAGTCGGTGCAAGGTGGTACGACGTTGTTTATGTTGTCGACGATTTTGGATGTTCTTGAGAAAGAGCAATTGCTGGGAATTACGGATAGTTGTCCATATGTATAAGTGTTTCTTGAAGGTTTAATTGATTCATCGTTGAAAAGAGGAATTCTGTCTTGGAGTTCTGTTTTGACGGATTTAGTTCCTAGAACTATTGTTGTGTCGAGGGTTCCGTATCGGATGCCAACTTCTGAGTTGAAAGAGTTGAGGAGTCAACTTAAGGATTTTCTTGAGAAGAGGTTTGTTCGTTCAAGTGTGTCGCCGTAGGGTGCATGTGTTTTGTTGGTTAAGAAGGAAGGTTCTATCAGGCTTCGTGTCGATTTTAGACAATTGAGAAAAGTGACAATTAAGGAAAAGTATCCACTTTCGAGGATTGATATTTTGACGGATCAAGTTGGTTGGAGCTTGTTTGTTTTGCAAGTTTGATTTGAGGTATGGGTATCATCAGTGTGAAGATGATCATGCTAAGTACTTGAGAATTGTTTTGTCCGTGTTGGGAAGAAGAAGTTGTTTGCTAAGTTTCCTTGTGTGAGTTTTTGGTCGAGTGAAGTGAATGTTCAAGGGGTAAGTGGTGGTTTATGCCTTTATGCGAGTTAAGATTTTTGAAAGGATTTATCTGTCACCAGATTTAGAGTTGGCAGTTGTTATTTCTGTTTGGGAAGTTTGAAGGCACTAATTATTCGGATCGAGATATGTGTGTGTAAGTGACTACAAGAGTTTGAAGTATTCATTTGATCAGGACGAGTTGAATATGAGAAACCGTTGCATACGTCTATGTCGATGATTCGAGCATTGTGATTATTGAAACAGTTGTAAGATTTGAGTTTGGTTCGTAAAGTGACTTCTTCAAGTGTTGAGCTTTATATGTGGAAGCTTACTTATGGTATTCTTGATGAGATTAGAAAAGGTCAGAAATCGGATTTGAATGGGTTGATAAGATGACATTTATTAGTCAAAGATAAAGATGGTGATCTTCGGATTGATAAGAACAATGTTATGGGATGTCATGATCAAGTTTGTATTCCTAATGTTCGGATTTGAAAAGAGGACTTTGGATGAAGTGCGTCATAGTGATTTGAGTATTCATCCTGATGCTACTAAGATGTATCAAGATTTGAGAAGGTCATCTTTAGTGGCAAGGTAATGAAGAAAGATATGAAGGGATTTGTTTATTTGTGTTTGACTTGTCAGAAGTCGTCTAGTTTGATGTAACGGTCATCCATTCCTGAGTAGAAGTGGAATAGCATTTCTATGGATTTTGTTCCTGGTTTGCCGAGGACGTCGAGTAATTGTGAGGCGATTTGGGTCATTGTGGATATATTGACGAAATCTGCTTACGTTATTTCGATAAGAATGGATTAACCGATGGAAGTACTTGCAAGTTGTATATTGGTCAGACTGAGAGGACGATTTGGTCACTTAAGGATCTATGAGGGCTTGTGTTGTGAAACAAGGATGTGTTTGGATTAGCTTTTGCCTTTGATTGGATAATACAAAGACTTTTGTCTGGTGTGCAAGCTGACACAACAGATTAAGAAGTTGAGTATGTTAAGAGAGAACAATGAGTTTCTAGTGAATACTAGAAGGAGTTGGAAGTTGGTTAGTCGGATGAGAGAGCGTATCCAGGTTCGTTTGTGTTTGGGATATTTCCGAGGACGGAAATCTTCTAAGTGGGGGAGAGTTGTAACGCCCGGAAAATAAGTATATACTTGATTTGGACGTTTGTGACGTTTATTGGAATTGTACCGTTTTTGGAGTTGTTTCAGTCGGTATTAGTTCGGGATGGCGGACTAATATTTAATTGAAGGTTTTCATATTTTTGGTACCGGAAATATTATTAAGGTAATATTCCGCGTTTTGGGGCGTTTGAACGATATTTGAGCGTAGGGGCATTTTGGTCATTTCCGCGGGATAGATATTTTCCTTATAAGAAGGAGATATTTGTGAGAAAGGAAAGAGAATGGAAAGAAAAAGAAGAGAAAGAAAGAGAAGAGAAGAGAGAAAGGAGAAGAAGGAAAAGAGAAGGAAAAAGTGTAGATTGGTGGATTCTCGACCGATTCGAGTTCCGATCGTTGCTATAGCAAGGTAAGGGGGTGAATCTAATTTATCTTGGATGTATGATTCTTATAGTCTTGTTCTTGTTCTTGTTCTTCTTGTTCCAATTTCCACAATTTTCTTGTGTGATCTTTGTTTGATCTAAGTTTGTTTGAGAATGATTGTATGATGAATAAATGATATCCTTGTTGTATTGTGGTGATTGATCATGCTTTCTTTTCCATTTCTATGGCTTGATTGAGTTTGGGTAAAATGTTAGGTTTTGAGATAGATTGATGAATCAACCATGAAAAGTTTGATGTTAGGTTGTTTCGATGGTTTGTATGTGTTGTATTGGTGTTATAATGATGTTTAGGAGTGGTTTTGGTGGGTATAAGGGGTCTGGAACCGTTCTGGTGCGTTCTGGTTTTTTCTGGGTTTACGCAGGTCCGCTGAGCGGAGGTGGGTCCGCTGAGCGGAGGTTCTGTTGTAGAAAATTCTCTGCGAAGGTCCGCTGAGCGGAGCTGAAGCGGATGACAGCTTTTTCTGTTTTTCCAAAACTTTGAAACTTCGTAACTCTTGAACCGTAACTCCGATTTTGTCGCCGTTTGAAGCGTCGGAAAGCTAACGCAATAACCTATATTATTATCTAATTAAATGATTCATAGGATGTAGTATTCTATTATTTTTATTAGGATCAAGTGATGAGTTGTGTAGTGTGTTCAATTATCCAAACTTTGAAACCTTGTAACTTTGATCCGTAGCTCCGTTTCGTACGCTGTTCGAAGTGTTAGGAAGCTAGTTGGATGTTCTATATGATAGTATAGGCTTGGTTAGCTTGTTATTAATTGGTTATGAGGTGTTGTTGATGAAAACACATAATTGTTTATATGCGCGATATGATTGGTAAATAATCATAGTGCTTGGTTGTAATTGATAATGATGTGTTGTGTGAATGTTATCGTAATGGTACGAGGTATGTGATTGGTTGTCGATAACATGAGATCATGTTCATATGTGTTATGTATTAATGAATGTTCATACTTGATATGTGACGATGTTTGGTTGTTTGTTGTTAACATGATGTGTGGCCTTATGGCAAGTAATTATTGTTATGAGAATGATGTAATATCATTGTTGAATTGTTGTTATTACAACTTGTGGATGATGTATTGATGAAGTTGTGGGCCGATGGCCAATATTAATTTGATGTGTATAAGTGTGTTATACGTTCATCTATGCCGATGTGGCCAGTATGTTTGAACGGTGAATGTGTGCTGTGTGCTTATTAATGCCTGTGTGGTAATTATGGTGTGATGTAATTGATAACGATGTTATTAATTGGTGATGTATCCTTTTGGATAGAGTATAAACGGTGTAACGTGGGTATGTGACCGTGTTATATTGTTGATGATGTTGTTGTCGTGTAATAGAGTCATATATTTGCACAGCATAACATTTCATTATGTTAATGGCGGAATGCTATTAGCAGGTGGCCTGTATTGGCAATTATTACCAGTGGGGGCTTAATGCTCGGTAAAAAGGTGTATTTGCCCGAGTGGCAAGAGGTCATCAGTGGGGGCTAAATGCTCGATGATGTTTAGTCGTAGCTTGATGCTCGACAAAGGTGTATTTTCCTGAGGGAAAGAAGTCCCAGCATAATGCTCGGCAAAGGTGTATTTGTCATAATGACAAGGGGAGTTTTACTCCGGATTTGGTACCACATGTATATGCATAGTTGAGTCTCATTCATCATAGTCTGTCTTTATAATTATGTTATCATTCATGTGTCACATTACTTATATATTAATTGTGGTTAAATGAGTGGATTACTTTGTTGTATGATTCTTGATGATACTTGTTGGCATTACTATAATTGTCATGCTTTCATTATGAATTATATTCTCACCCTTCTGCTGATTTGATGCTTGAGTGGCATCCTGCAGATTAGCCGCTTTGGAAGTCTTTTGGAAGAGGTAGTTCTCCAGTTGGTCTTGTCGGTCGCTCTGATATGTAACACTGGGTAGTCGGGAGTCTGTTGTTATTTATTTGTATATGACTCTCTTGAACATGTATATGTGATAACGTGCCATTGTATATTGTAAACACTTTATTTTGGAAAACTCCTCTTGGAGAGTGAGAGCTATACGTATATATATATATATATGTTCATATCTTCCGTGTGTTATGTATCATGTTATTGGCAGGTGTGTATGCTTTTGACATCGGTGATGTCCGTTTGTTTTCAAGGTGTTTGTTTGGTTACTTAGTGTAACATCCTAATTGCGTTGTATGAAATTTTTAAATACTCTGATATTTTCTTGCCTAAATGCTTTGGGTAGAATTGGGGTGTTACAGGAAGCACATCCAACCATCATGTTCAGATATGGATCTTTCAAAGTATTCATGAACATGTCTACAAGCTCTCGTTCCAAAAGGGGAGGTTGTACTCTGGAAGCTAATTCTCTCCATATTTGTGCATACTCTTTAAAAGACTCGTCAACCTTCTGAGTTAAACTTTGGAGTTGTAGTCTAGTAGGAGCCATGTCACTGTTGTACTTATAATGCTTGAGAAAAGCCTCTGCTAGTTCATCCCAAGTGCGGACATGGGTTCGTTCAAGTCGTGTATACCACTCAAGGGATGCCCCACTTAGGCTATCCTGAAAAAAGTGCATTAGAAGCTTATCATTTTCTGCATACGGAGCCATCTTGTTGCAAAATGCCTTGATGTGACTCATCGGACAAGTGGTACCCTTGTATTTCTCAAAACTGGGGACTTTGAATTTATCGGGAATCTTGATATCAGGCACTAGGCACAAATCAATAGCATTTAAACCTGAGGAGCTTCGACCTTCTAAAGCATTCAATCTTTCTTCCAAGAGATGGAATTTTCTCTCATTTTCCTCGATCGGGAACTTGAAGGCTTCAGTTCAGAATTGTTCTCTTGGTGTGAATCCTCCTTGTTAGGAATTTCCACGGGAACAGGTTTTGATCCCCCATTAGCAACAGTAGTCGGAGTACCATTAGTCAACTTAGCAACACTTTGTTTGAGCTCTTCCTGCCCCTGAATAACAACATGGAGAGTCTCCAAGAGTTGGGTCATCCTCTCCCCCATAGTATCCAAGTCCTTACGAAGTTCAGCCTGATTTTGTTCAAGATGGTCCATGATTATCCTCTGATTAATCCTCGTATGATACAGATGTAGGGAAGTCAAATTTGTTGATGAAGCAGAAATCTGTTGAAAGGGACCCCAATTAGCTTCTAATACGGAACCATGGAATGCAATATGATATGAATGCAATGTTTCATTTCTGAGGAATCCTAAAGTCCTTTCGCACACTTTTTGTTCTTTTTTTTTTTGAAATCAAAGCTTTATTTTGTATAAAATATCTTTTCTTTTTTCTATTTCTTTTTCTCTTTTTTTTTCTTTTGGAAATAGACTTTAGGATCCTCCACAAATGAAGTGGATAAAGCAATGATGTTATGCAATGCAAAAGCATGGGATCAAGGTCCAAATAATCTTAGAAACCACTGTACAATCCTCTGAATAACTGATGTAGGTCAGATGTCACAGGATCAAAGGTTCGACGCCTTTTTAGAATACCATAATATCAAGCACCATGAGAACATACCAAATAAAGATCCGACCTCAAATATGAAGAGCCAAAGGTATGTAGGAGTCAAGGTTTCCTGTCCCACCCCAATCTCACGGGTATGTAGTCTAGACACGGACAAGTGGTCCCTAATGGTCACCAGGGTCTACAGTTCACACGGGGTACAAAGTATTTGAGGCAACAAGCATGCCAGACACAGTGTTCCATGAAAGAACCTCGCCCAGTTGTGGTACCCCATGTCGAGCTCGATTATAGCAAGCGCTACGGGAGTCAACATGAGCATCCACGCTAATCCTAGGTGTCACTGGCCTGGGTAGTGGGCCTTTTACCTCACACAAACCCCCCACCTGCAAAACAAAGCAGAAAAATATGTGGCCCCCACTGGGACCCATAATATAGTCCAGATGCATGCGGAAAGTAAACATGATATGCAAGCAGGAAATAGACATGATATGCAAACATATACACAAAATGTAAACATATAAATAAAGACACCCATTAAAAGAAACAAACAAAGGCTAGGATCGACTTGCTTAGGATCCCCAGCAGAGTCGCCAGCTGTCGTACGCTCGCGAAAAATGAACAGAGTCGCCACCAATATATTTATCCCATAAGGGAAAGGAATATCAGAAAACCTAACAAAGGAAGGAACAGGGTCTTGCGACCAGAGAATCTAGGTACGGGAGTCGGTTACGCAAGGGGAAGGTTCTAGCACCCCTCGCGCCCATCGTACTCGATGGTATCCACCTATGTTTATTTCTATCTAAAGGGTGTGTACTATGTCTATGTCTACATGCGAATGAATGCAAAAGAAATACGGGGAAAAGAAGGAATTATTTACAAATGTGCTCGTTCAAGCCCCGCGACTTGATGCCTACGTATCCATTTTAGGAATCAGAGCGCCGTAGTTCGGCTCACGATTTTCTGTTTGTTTTTGTGTTTTTTAGTTAGGCGGAGTTAACGTTCGCGCTCTTGCATAAGGGATTGCCTACGATGAATTCGAGCGGAAATAACATTTGCCCTTAAGAAAGAGAGATGAGAGAGACCTTGAGCGTTTCGAGGAAATCCCTTAAACAAGGGAAACTCGAGTTACTCTTTGGTTGGTGTTTTTTAGAAATTGGGAACTTATGCTCGAATGGTTCCCTAAAGCAAGGGAGATCCAAGCACTCGAATGATTCCCTTAAGCAAGGGAGATTCAAGCTTCCATTCCCCTTTTATGATTTTCACTTTTTTATTAATGTTTTTTAAGCATTTTCTTTGTATTTTTTAGAGGGATTTTATTTTGATAGTTATTAGATGTTTTAATGTTGTAAAAGAAAAAGAAATGAAAGTGGGGAAGACTAACCTAATTTCTAAACCTAGAATTATTGTTTATGTACAAAGTTAACATGATGACTAAATTCTAAAAATGAGCATACTAATGATATTAACAAGGTAGACCAAAAATATGGCGAAAAACAAGTAACAAAATCACACAACAATTATACAAAAATAGCATGAAATGATACAAGAGAGATGAGAAAATAAATTCAAGCATTAGTACAAAATCAGACCTAAAAATACTATTACTTTTATGAAGAAGAATCTAATGAATTAATGTCACAATTAACCTAAAAAAATCTACTATTTTTATGAGTTTTCTATGAAGGAATTACCCTAAAAGAAACTACAAATTAAACTCTAAAAAACCTAAAATCTATCAAGTTTTAATTGATTTTACAAACCTTTATTATCTAATAATATGATACTAAACTATATGATAAAAGACCTAAACTCAATATGGAAAAATGTAATCAGGGGTGTATGATAATGAAAACGGTGGTGCAGTTCAGAAAATATGCGCTGGCCCAAACAGAGGAGGCCCAGAGGTTTCTTTGTTATCCAAAAAAAACACAAGGGGTGCGCTGGGCCACAGGGGGTGAGGTTAGCAATTCAGTAGCATGCTAAGCATTGATCCATCAGATTTTATTTCAAATTTTATTAAAACGAATATAACAAAAATTAAAAGAAAAGAAAAAAAGGAATTAAGGTTTTAGTTGTGACGATTCAGCTTTCGTTCAGACTCACCCCCTCTCGTTCTCGCGCTCGTATCCTCACCGGCGATGGTCTCCACCTCCAACCGCCGCCGTTTCACTTCGAATCAACGCGCTCTAAACGCAAACTCACCCTAAAATCATGCCCTGAGCCTAAATCTACGATCAATTTAACAAGAGATCGCGCAAATATTCGGATCGAAGAAAGGCAAAAGCAAACCCTAGGTTTGAAATACTGTGCGAATTCAAGTTATTGCAGCTCCGAGAGGACAGATAGATGCATTACGCCTATGAATGGAGGATAACAAGTGTTAAACAAACCTGACTGAAGATCGGAGATGGAGAAACGGAAAGCCGGAGGTTAGATTCCGAGCTGGTGCTAAATAAACGCCAAGACCGAAGAGGATTTCTTCCGGTAAGTTCCTGATTCACGCTTATCACCTCTCTTCCTTCTTCTTTTGATTTCTGAGCGAATTGTTATTGTTGTTGTTTCAGTTGTGTTGATTTGGTGAGGATGAGAGCGAAGATGCAATGAAGATTGACGTGTTGATGATGAAGATGATGCAGAAAGTTGAGGATTGGAGGATCGAGGGAGAAAGTGGTGGTTGTAGTGAAGACCGTTCAGAGATGATGATGATAAATGTTCAGAAGTAGTGAGGAATGGTATGTGACGAATGGAAGTGGAGAATTGAGGTGGTTGCAGAGGTGGTGAAGGTTGAGTGAAGGTGATGATTATGTGGCTTGTGATGGATGGTGGATGAGGGTAGAGGTGGAAGAAGATGATGAATGGAGTGGGAGTGAAAGTGAAGAGAGAAAGTGGTGAATGAAGAAGAGTGAAGGAAGAGAGGATTGAAGATGATGAATGAAGTGAAGACCCTCAAAAATAGTGGAGTGATTCTGATTTATAGAGGTGAGTTTCTCTCTGATTTTCTCATCCCTTCCTCTTTTGTTTTCAATTCTGTTTGTGATGGTTATGGTTTTCTGTTAGGGAATAACTGGATCAGTTATGCTGTTAGGAATATTTTTCTGTTATGGCAGTTAGGATAGGTTAGTTGGTTGGAGAGTTTGTAACTGATTTTGGAAGGTTGTTAGGGTTAATTGAAACTGTTAGACAACAGTTAGGTGGTTAGAAAGTTGTTAGTTGGTGGTTTTGAATCCGGTTATATGGTTAAAACAATCTGTTAGAGGGTTAGTTAAACTTGTTTTGTACTAGGTTTAAAAGTTAGTTGGAACTGTTAGTAAGTTAGTTGAAAGGTAGTTAGATTTAGGAGGCAGTTATATGCTGAGTTGGACTTTGGTTGTGACTGTTTTTGTAGTGAATTTGCAACTGTATGTATGCTCGTAACCGATTTTTGTTCTGGTGGAAAGGTAGTTGTGTGTGTTATTTTGAACATGGCCTTATGAATGTGTGCATTTGATTTTGACTGGTTTTGTGTTTGAATGCAGCAAGTCAGCCTGGTATGCTTGATCAACTTGTATCGGGGCAGACTTGAGTGTCTCTTTTTTGATAGATTATGACCTGAATTCGATGTGTGTCCATGCAGGTTTCTTTTGTGTTATGACGAACCGATCCTGAAGCATATTTAGATGCAAACATGGTCTTGTGTGATAGCTGCTCGTGTTCATTGATGACATTGGTGGGCTGATACATATTGCTTGAATTTCCTTATTGCTCCTGCTCGGTTTTTTTCTTTAGGCTTGCAGCTTCATTGGTGCTTGATCGAATTCTGCCTAGCTGCCTCTATTGTCCCTATTTTATTTTGTGTGAATTTCCCCTTAAAAAATGTGAAGTGTATGATATGGATGAATGTATGGTTTAATGTATGTTCTGAAATTTAGGCAGTGTTGTGAATGGTATAGGCTGAACTGGTTTGGATATTTTGTACAGGTTATGGCATGATGCAGGTTGATCTTTGGTTATGACTTATTGCTTGAATTCCCACTGATCTACATTATTTGAATTTCTTTTGATGAGTGTTAGTGTAGGTTATGATGTAGGGAGCATAGAATAGGATGTATGATTGAATATATGTATTGATGTGATCGGTAAAATAGCAAGTGTACTATTTTTGCCTATGTAGTAGTAATGGGAAAATCCCAAGTATCGAATCTCAAGGACTGCTTGACTATATAGAGTTTTATCAGTGTTTCAATTAAACAAAAGTTCAAAAGGTTGTTTTGATTGGTTTTGCAAATAAAGTAAATGAACAGAATAATAGAACGATGAACAGAGATGAGTAGATTGCTAGGGACGGTGAATGATTCTTCATGCAACGAATTTTCTGTCTCAATACAATAACATGCTTTTCATAGTTAATTACCGGTTCTTTAGAGTATCTAATCCTAAGGCCTTAGTGAAAAGATCTTTGACCTCACAACCTAATTACTATGTCCATAGATAATTACGGTTATGATCAAGCATTCCAATAACAAGAAATTCCGGTTACAATATGATATCCCTAGTCCTAGGTGATATAAATATTATATGTTCTTAATCATGTCTACAAATAATATGCCGTCCAGCTACACTATTCATTCATATTCAGAATCCGTTTTTCCGACGGATAAAGCATTATTAACGGATGAAGAACAAATTAACAGATACGAAAAGTAAAATAGTTTTTGCATCAATTGAATAAATTCATCACAATCAGAATCAGGGTCACCCCCCTAGCAATGGGGGGTTTAGCTACTCATGAAAATAACAGAAAACATAATTTTGATTGTAGACATTACAGATAAATGAAGGAATCAGATCTTCAATGGCTAATGCTCATAGAATCCTTCACTCCTTGCATCAATCTTGAATTCTCCAGCCTCTCTAATGTATTTTCGCTCCCAAATTCGTCAAACCCTTGTCCAAACGCATTCTGGTTCTTTTATTACTGTCATTCTGGGCTTTTCAGCAAAACAGGCCCAAAAATCTCGTGCACACGCGTGTGGACACGCGTCTGGTGCTGTGACACGCGTCCTGGGACGCGTCCTGGCAGGGGCAGGCATTTCCTTTGCAGTTGTGGCTTCTGGGACGCGTGTGGGCATGCGTGTGGGAGTCAGGGACGCGTCTGGGCACGCATGTGGGAGTCTGGGACGCGTCTGGCCACGCGTTTGGCCAGCAGACCTCAATATTTCACTTCCACACGCGTCTGGGGACGCGTTTGAGCAGCAGGATGTACTTGTGCAGGCTCCACACGCGTGTGGAGACGCGTTTGGCCAGGCCATGTGCATTTTCATCAATTTCTTCACGTTTTGCACTGATTTTCTCCACTTCATTCATCTGAGTCTGCAAACACTTAAACACAAAACCAAAGCATAACATGACGAATAATAAATTAAAACATAAAATAAAATACTTAAAGATAACTAAAAACAGCGGTAAAAATACGTGTGAAAACCACTGATCAAACTCCCCCAAACTTAAACCGTTGCTTGACCTCAAGCGACAATTACAAGAGTTAATGACCTTCAAGGTACATCGGTATTCATACGTGAGATATCCAGTTTTATTGATCAAGAAACAGTGGTCCGGCATTCACATGACGCGACGAGTTTCTGCTCCCACTTTAAACCTTAAGCTCCCCTTTTCGATACCTCTCCAACTATGCTTTGCACTTAAGTCTCTTTCCGATTTTCCTCCTCTTTCATTCGGACAATCACATTACGGCACTGTATTTCTCATAATAATCATCACATGCAGGAGACAGATCAAGACTTTATATTTTCTTTTTCTGGCACCAAACGAGCAGCATTTGCTACTTTCTTATTACCGATGAAATTTTCAAACTTTACAGTTGTATATTGTCCTTTTGGACGACGTTTGGGGATCAACCTCCTTTGGGCTGAATAACCGGGTAAGGGTTACCCAACTTAGCGAGCCGGTTGCCTTTTACCGCCTTTTCATCATTTGGTGCCAACCTTATATCCTTTATTTTTTTTTCCACCAATCATCATGCATGTGAATCTGAATTATGCCAGACTGTATCAATAAACTACTCGAGGAGTACTTCTCAGGATACAAGTACTATGGTGCAAATCTACACATTGGACTAGTATTTCATTTAAGGAACCAAGGGTGTTTAACCAAACCTCTTCTTGTCACATTATTCCGAACTTCCTGTTCTCAGCCAATCCTCCCTTCATCTCTATATACTATTCCCGATCGCTCTTTAAGATCAAAACTCTTCAAAATTTAAAAATTTCGGTTAAAATTTGGGAGAATGATTTTGTAAGTCTTACACATATTATAGCAGCAATATAAATTAAAATGCAAAAAGTAAAACCTCCCCCAAACTTGAACAAAACATTGACCTCAATGTTTTAGACCAAGCCCGAGAGAGGTGACTCACAGAGGGTACTGCACTCCATAGCTTCCACTTGAAATGCCCCTTTTATTTCCTGAAAATAAAACAAACAAACAGAGAAATTAATTATTAAAACTGTGGGTTGCCTCCCACGAAGCGCTTCGTTTAACGTCGCATGGCTCGACGGTCCATTACCCTTTATTATGGAGGGTATTTTCTATTCCACACCTGGTTGCTTTTCACCTCCGCAACCAAAAACTCATGAAGATGAAAGGCATGGACAACTTTTCTCTTCAATTCACTTACCACATTCTTCTTGACTTTCTTATCCTTCTTCGGACTTTTGATAGCTTCATGAGTTCTTTCTACCCGAGATGCTATGCTTGAAACTTTTTCTTGGAGCTGCTCAGGTTTTTGTCTTTTTTTTCACTTTCTGTCATACCACCAGAATTTTGATCATTTACAACCGCCCTATGTTTCTTAACTCCTAACATCTTCAAGGTTACTTCTTCATCAAAAGATCTCAGTGTTAGTGTCCCCTTTTCAATGTCGAGGTTGCAGCGGCCTGTCGACAAAAATGGCCTCCCAAGAAGGATAGGCGTTTCTTCGTCTTCCGGAATGTCCATGATGTGGAAGTCAACAGGGAATACAAACTTATCAACTTCCACTAGTACATCTTCAGCTACCCCATATGATTTCTTAATGGTGTGATCAGCAAACCTTAACTGTGTCTTACTCTCACTAATCTTTTCCAATTCAAGCTTTTTAAAAATTGACAAAGGCATTAAACTCACACTAGAACCAGAATCGAGGAGTACCTTTTTAAATGTGGTATTATTGATAGTGCATGGTATCGCCACCGCTCCAGGGTCTTTCCTCTTTATTGGGATCTTTCTTGCTGACGAGATTATTCCACACTTCTCAGTTGCAATTTTTGATTCTCCTTCCACTGATCTCTTCTTTGTCATTACCTCCTTCAGAAATTTCTTATACAATGGCATGTGCTCAAGTGCTTCGAAGAAGGGTAAATTCACCTCTAGCCTTTTGAACAATGCAGTAAACTTCTTAAAGTCCTTCTCTTTTGAATTCTTCTTTGTCACTCTGGAAGGGAAGGGTAGTTTGATCACCGGTTCAGCATCTTTCTTATTTTTTTCTTCAACTGGTTTAACCGGTGGTATCACAACTTCTGGTTCTTTCGGATTTTCTCTTATTTCCAAATCCACCTCTATTACCATAGGGTCATCTATTTCCTCTTTTTCTTTTTCAGATTCAGCCACTCTTTTGCTTCTTGTTGTAACAGCATTAATCTTCTCTTGATCTTTCGGATTTTTCACGGTTGCACTCGGAAAGTTGCCTTGTGCCTGTAGAGTGATATGCTGTGCTATTTGACCCACCTGAACTTCTAGATTTTTGATTGAAGCTGTGGTGTTCCTATGGTTGTTTCTTGTCTCTTCTTGAAATTGAGAGCATTGTCCAGCCAATCTCTCGATAGCTACTTCCCACTCCGCTTTCTGAGGGCCTTGTTGTTGTTGTTGATCTTTCCAAGCGAAGTTGGGATGATTCTTCCACCCAGGATTATAGGTGTTAGAATACGGATTATTTTGCCTCAAGAATTTGATTTCTTCAATTTGCTTGGTAGTTGCGACACAACAAACAGTTTGATGAGGACCACTGCAAATTTCACAGATTACAGGTTGAGCTTGTTGCACTTGAGCCACCTGTTGTGTACCTATATTCATAGCCTTCAATCTTTTTTCAACTTCAGCCGATATCGCATCTTCAACTCGGATTTTTGAGGTTTCCAGCTTGAGATCAATGATTCCTTCTGGTTTACTGGCACACCTATCATACAGCTCCAAATGCTCATTTGCAGCTATTGCTTCAATGATTTTTGTGATGCCGGAGGCTGTTGTGAAATTTGTTGAGCCTCCAGCTGCTGTATCAATCAACTGCTTTGTTTTCATTCTGAGCCCATTGACAAATACTTGCATCTGTTCAGTCTTGTCCATATTATGAGTGGGACATGCTACTAGAATTCTATTGAATCTTTTGTAAGCATCTCCTAAGGGCTTACCCTCCTTCTGCTTGAAGTTCAAAATATCATACCTCTTTCTTATAAATACCGAGGCGGGGAAATACTCATTCAAGAAGGCCTTCTCCATCTCTTCCCATGATGTGATACTGCCTGCTGGAAGAGAATAGAACCACTCTTCTGCTTCTTCGGCTAATGTGAATGGGAACATTCTCAGCTTCTTCGCTTCTTCTGTATGCCCTTCAATTTTTAGAGTGGTGCTCATGGTCAGAAATCTCTGTAGGTGCTTGTTTGCATCTTCATTAACCTTTCCGGTGAAAGGTTTTCTTTCCATCTGATTTATTGTGCTCGGATGCAATTGAAAATTTGCCGCATTTACCGGTTGGTTGACAATTGTGAGTCTTCCTCCCGGGTTGTTTGCAACACCGTAGTCACCAAGGAGCCTCTCAGGAGGAGGAGGATTTTCAGCCATGACTTCTTCTTCACTTTCAGAATCTGAACCTGAATGAACTGAAACACTTTCTTCTTCAGATTCCAGCTTAACCAACCGAGCTTGTCTACGCCTTACGTGCAAAGTTCTTTCAATTTCTGCGTCAAAAAGAAATTCAGCTGAGGCCTTGCCTCGCATAAACAGATTAGATAATTATTATAATTAGGAAAAATAAATAGTGCAGAAAATAAAATTTTAGTCGCAGAGCAACAAAATTTTAATTGAAATAAATCTAAAACTCAATTATCTTCGGCAGTCCCCGGCAACGGCGCCAAAAACTTGATCGGTAAAATAGCAAGTGTACTATTTTTGCCTATGTAGTAGTAATGGGAAAATCCCAAGTATCGAATCTCAAGGACTGCTTGACTATATAGAGTTTTATCAGTGTTTCAATTAAACAAAAGTTAAAAAGGTTGTTTTGATTGGTTTTGCAAATAAAGTAAATGAACAGAATAATAGAACGATGAACAGAGATGAGTAGATTGCTAGGGACGGTGAATGATTCTTCATGCAACGAATTTTCTGTCTCAATACAATAACATGCTTTTCATAGTTAATTACCGGTTCTTTAGAGTATCTAATCCTAAGGCCTTAGTGAAAAGATCTTTGACCTCACAACCTAATTACTATGTCCATAGATAATTACGGTTATGATCAAGCATTCCAATAACAAGAAATTCCGGTTACAATATGATATCCCTAGTCCTAGGTGATATAAATATTATATGTTCTTAATCATGTCCACAAATAATATGTCGTCCAGCTACACTATTCATTCATATTCAGAATCCGTTTTTCCGACGGATAAAGCATTATTAACGGATGAAGAACAAATTAACAGATACGAAAAGTAAAATAGTTATTGCATCAATTGAATAAATTCATCACAATCAGAATCAGGGTCACCCCCTAGCAATGGGGTGTTTAGCTACTCATGAAAATAACAGAAAACATAATTTTGATTGTAGACATTACAGATAAATGAAGGAATCAGATCTTCAATGGCTAATGCTCATAGAATCCTTCACTCCTTGCATCAATCTTGAATTCTCCAGCCTCTCTAATGTATTTTCGCTCCCAAATTCGTCGAACCCTTGTCCAAACGCATTCTGGTTCTTTTATTACTGTCATTCTGGGCTTTTCAGCAAAATAGGCCCAAAAATCTCGTGCACACGCGTGTGGACACGCGTCTGGTGCTGTGACACGCGTCCTAGGACGCGTCCTGGCAGGGGCAGGCATTTCCTTTGCAGTTGTGGCTTCTGGGACGCGTGTGGGCATGCGTGTGGGAGTCAGGGACGCGTCTGGGCACGCATGTGGGAGTCTGGGACGCGTCTGGCCACGCGTTTGGCCAGCAGACCTCAATATTTCACTTCCACACGCGTCTGGGGACGCGTTTGAGCAGCAGGATGTACTTGTGCAGGCTCCACACGCGTGTGGAGACGCGTTTGGCCAGGCCATGTGCATTTTCATCAATTTCTTCATGTTTTGCACTGATTTTCTCCACTTCATTCATCTGAGTCTGCAAACACTTAAACACAAAACCAAAGCATAACATGACGAATAATAAATTAAAACATAAAATAAAATACTTAAAGATAACTAAAAACAGCGGTAAAAATACGTGTGAAAACCACTGATCATGATGCAAGGCTGTATGATTGTATTGGCTTAATTGTTTTGGATGTATGTGCTGCTGTTATTGTGATTTTGGATGGTTAGAAGTGTTTGGTGTAGATATATTGAATCAATGGTGGCTGGTTTGACATGTGGTATGTGCAGGTTTGATGAGTATTCTTGGAATTGTTTTTATGCAGGTTGATTACAAGACTAAAGTAGTAGCACTATTTGGCCACAAGGAATCCAGGAGCATTAAAGGATGAAAGAATGGTAATCACCAAATGGGGGTCAACATGAAGCTGACCTGGAAAAGGACAGGTCCAGGAGACTACCGAGTCAGAAGTCGATGGTCAACAGTTGACTAAAAAGTCAATTGTTGACAAAAGTCAACTATGGCCTTTTTCTTTGTGTGATTTTCATGGTTTTGTAATGTGTAAAGAAGGATGATGATGTGAATGTTAAGTGTAAAACTCTGTAATGGATTTGGCTATGGAACTTTTGATGTTTTTTTTAGTGAATGTCGACTCTTGTACTTTCTGTAACATCCCGAAAATTATTATTTAATTAATTTAATTAAGTTTTAAATTAATTACGCGAAATTAGCATTTTATTGAAATTAATTGGAAATAATAAAATGTTAGTTGTTGGGCCATTGGTGGAGTTAGTAATGTGGGGGTGTTAATATGAAGGAACCCATTACTAAATTATGTTATGTTTTCATAAAATAAGAAAATAAGAAGAATTTGAAAAATAGAGGAGAAAAACCTAACATGGAGAGATGGAGAAGTCATGGACAAGAGCATTTTCGTATTCATGGTGCAGCCTTCACAAAATGGGTCATAACTCTCGGCTCGTAACTCCAAATCAGGTAATTCTCGAAGATTCGGATTCTACACGAAATTTCCTTCGATTTGATATATTAATTCGTGTCAGGGAGGTTCTCGATGAGGGATATAAGCGAGTTTGAAGATGGGAGATTCTTGCTGAATTTGAGGGAAAAGGGCTTACGGGTTTGATGAAGAAGAAGGGAAAAAGTCCAGATTCTTGGCTAAGGTAAGGGGGGACTCTTCCGGTTAATTTCTATTATGTGATTATGGGTAATGAGATGGATTAACGTATGATTCGATTCGATTTGGTATATTGGGATTTGATATTGTTAGGTATGTTATGAATTGGGATAATTGATGAATTTGTATAGATTGTTGGTTATTGATGTGTTGTTTTGATGTATAATGATGTGTGATGAGAAATTCGATGATTATATGCTTGTATGCGATGTATGGAATCGTTTTTGGGTGAAAAGGATGTGAAATCGCAGAGTCGGAATGTAGACCCGTAATTCTGCAAAATCGCCAGGTCGCGCCGCGAACTACTGTTTGCGCCGCGAACCGTTGGGCAGAAAACCAGGAAGTTGTGATACGCTCAGGTCGCGCCGCGTCCATGTGTTGGCGCCGCGAAGGCGTAAGTTTTTCTCGTTTCGCGCCGCGAACCCGGTTGGCGCCGCGTGCTGTAGCGATAATTATTTTCTTTGAAAAATGTAAAAATGTGTAACTTTCAAACCGTAAGTCCGTTTTAGACGCCGTTTTGGACGTTGTTCCTTAAATTGAATGTGCTACCATATAAAATAAATATAACAACAATAACTTGATTTTCTTTTGAAAAGTATCGTTTTCTCCAAATGTGGTTTATTCTTGTTTTGTATGGTTGATGAGGTGCAATGGTTTGTTGTTTGCATAATTGAATAGGTGCAATGATGGGTGTTGTTATAATGTGATTGCTTCTGTTTGTTATGCAAAATGGATGTTGTTCATGGTAAATATGGTTATCATGTGTCTTGATGAATGATGATGTAAATGCTCTGTTGTTGTTGGGTTGATTTGTTGTACTTGGTACACGATTGTGAGGGGTGTTATTGTTGTTGCACTGTGTGGTGAATGTTTATCTGTTATGATGTCGTGGTTGTAAATGGTAATTGATATACATATATTGTTGATGTAAAATATGTATTTATTTATGGTTGAGAAATAGCATAACTGTGTGTGGCTATTGATTATCGTGGTAGTTGATGATTATGACATTTGGTTGTTTAATGTTGATGGTGAGCATGTTATGGTTGATACATGCATTTCATAATCATGTTGTGGGCTGTATCCCTTATGGTGGTGGGACAGCGGTAGCTAATTCCCATTGTGTGGAATTGGTGAGAGAAGTAGCCGAATCTTTATGGTGGTGGATCGGTGAGATGGGTTATCCCATGTTTGGTACCACATGCATATAGTTGCATTTGCATTAGGCTGTTGTGTATAATTATAACATGAATGGAAGATTGTCCAATGTTATAATATTTGATGACGGTGTAATTGTTATGGTGTTGTCTTTTGGTAATGTATTCTTTTATTGTGTGAATTGATGAATAGTAGATGTGAATCTGAATATATGACAAATTGGGTGAATGATATATTATGATGTTTTGTTGCTTATGAATGCATAACATTGATTAATTGAGAATGAGACTCACCCTTACTTTGATGATTTCAGATTGGCGAGTAGCGGCTTTTGGCTCTGGTGAGGATAGCTCATAGGCCAGTTTGTTTAAGTATGGTGTCGGTGTCATGCTCTGATATTGTAACACTGGGGGAACGCTAGTTTAGAGTTGATGATGATACTCTGTTTTGTTGTTATTGGAGTAATTTTGTGAGATATTGCATAGATGATGTTATGCTTATCTGTTGATTATTGTTCCGCTGTATAGAAACATGATTCTGTTAAATGGATGATTTTCCCCTAAGTGAAGCATGACAATTGATTTATGAAAATTTGTTATAATTGAATTGTGGCACCCTTGTTTTCATGTTTTACTCTGAATTGTTTTATTAATTTCCGCGGGGTTTAGAAGGGTGTTACAATAGTGGTATCAGAGCAGGTCGGTCCGTCCGGCCAATTGTTGAGTCAATTGAGTTGCACGACGGTTGAATACTGTCGGCGTTTTTATTCCTTGGTATGCGACATGTGAGTGAATCACTGTCGGTACTTGGTTGTTTGTTGCAGGTGTGGGATTGAAACAAGTGGGGGAGAAGCTTTGCTTCTCGGTTATGTTTCAGTTGTAAGAAGATTGATTCAGTAGACTGTTGTTGGCAACAGTGCGAGCGTTGTGGGAGTTTGTTGTTTCCCGAATTGAAGGCGATTTGGAATCAAGACTTGACTGGTAATTGAGTTAGAACATCTTGAAGGAAGATGATTAGAGGTAATTGACAGTTATTGTAAGAGGAGGAAATTAGAAGGTTGCGATGTGTCAGCTCTGCTGGTGTGCTGCGAAGATGTCAGTTGAGTAGCCATACGTCAGGGAAGAGATTCAGCTACAAGTTGCAAAGAGGATTGCTGTCGTAATGTTCCAGAAATCGCACTTCGGTGATGTGATATGTTACTCAAGTCATAAGAATGTTTGGAAGTGAAGAGATACGATAAGGGGCTGTTTGGAATGTGATAGAGTTGAAGAGAATGAGTTTTGGAGAGAGATTTTCGTAAGCAAAACGCAGGAAAATTGCTGAATAGCTGCAGAACTTCGAAAATTCATAACTGGAGTTCTGGACATCCGATTTGAGTTCCGTTTGAAGCATCGGAAAGCTAACAAGATGAATTTTGTTATAAAAATAGTTGCAGCAGCTGTAACATATTTAATTGTGACAGGATGATGTTGGAAAGACGTGAAGTTGCGGTTACGCTTGCTCTTAGAACTAGACTTGTTGGTTAGTATTGAACGAGACGTCAGTGTCAGAGTTGAGCGGATTGAAGGAATAATTAAAAGGTTTGTTAAGAAGCAATTTTAGGAAATAAATGTATCAATTGAGGAGTTTTGGATACATCGTGTAGAGTGTCGCTGCATGATGTCGGTGTTGGATTTTGGACAACGATTGGAAAATTCATATCTTGAGTTCCGAGTGTCGGATTAACGTGCCGTTTGAACCTATGAAGAGGAGATATTATGTTCTACATTATGGGAGAGTTATAAGTACAATAGATTGATTCTATGAGGAGATATTCTGAAGTCGGTTAAGGAAGCGTGAAACTTGTTGAATAAGAATGCCTACTACCGCGATTGTTTGAAACGAAGTTGAGTAGAACATGTTGTTGATTAATAGGTTGAGGAGATGTTCGATAATAAAGATGATTTGAGTGCCGATGGATTTTAGTGAAGAGTGAATTAGTAGTAAAGTTGAAATAAGTTTTAGTACGGTTAAAGTCATATTTGTGATGCCAAAGCAACGACATGTATAAAAGAAGAATTTTAGAGAATTTCTAACACTTATTGAATGTAAGGAAGACCTTGTTGAGATGTCGAGTGGGATGATATTTGGGCATGAAAGATGTCATAGAATTTGGAGCAAAACCACGGGTTATGAATGTTGTGTTACTGCTTGAGTATGAAGTCTTTAAATATGTCGGTGCTAATGGTGAATGAGTTGGATTTGATTGGACAACTTTGAGACTGGAGTTGGTATGTGAAGGCACTCCTAATAGTGTTAGGTTGAGTATGCTAAAAGATGATTAGTGGTATTTTTGACGAGATTAGAGAAGGTCAGAAAGCTGATGCTGAGTTGATCGACGGGTTGACTTTGAATTACCAAGGTAGAGGCAGTGGATTCAGAATCAACGAGAATAGTATAATGAGGTTGAGTGGTTGAATTTGTGTTCCTGATGTTTTGAGCTTCGGAAGAATATTCTAGAAGAAGGACACCGTATTGAATTATTGAATTATGACGATGTTAATGAGTTTGGGTGCAAACTCGGAAATGGACACTATTATGTAGTAACGACGGTTTATGCTTAAATATGATTTTTAACTATCTATTGACAAATTGAGGACTTGATCACCCTTAATCTCTTGTTGGTAGTAGACGGAAATCATATAAATGAGATGAACTTGTTTTGTTACCTTAATGGTATAAGATATGATGAATACTAAGCCGTGAAGAATAATCACTCGCTATGTGTGTGAAATTATGAAGAAGTGAATATGGAAGAGTGCATCATGATGGGCAAATGACTTAAAACGGGTAATCAGAGTCGCGCAGCGAAAGTGTGATGTGGAGTAGTGTTATGAGTACTACTCGCGGGAAGTAAGGAATCAATATGTCGGAAGCCTACATAGAGAATATGTATTGATTTATATGTTGGTTTTAGGATCCATTGGATGTAAGGATGTCGTGTCGAAGAATTATAACTCTTTTGAATAATTTTCGAGGTGATGAATATGTCATTACGGTTGTACGTAGTTAACGAGTATGTATTCGGCGAAATTAAAACGAAGGATTGATAATATATGATGCTGTAATAATTTTGTGCTGTTATTGAGGTGATATTGTGGATTCCAGATATAATGAGGAATTACACTCTATGAAGGACGGAGTTGATTTGATTCTTAGTAGAGAGCGTGACTTAGTTGAGCTATTTTGTAAGCGATGGTATATTGAGGCTGATGAGTGTGTACTTGTTCTGACGGTTAGGATGTTTAAATAGAGGAAGTGAATCGGGAATTGGTTTTCGTTGGATGCGAGTAAGGATTGCTAAATGGTAGATTAGTACCATGAACGATGAAGAATGATTCTTGAAACGAATGAGTAAAGAGAGTCGGAATCGGGTAAAACTCAGAAATCTATTTGGTATAGGTGATTGTGATGAGTAGTCAGAGTAGTGCGGAAAAAGCGGAATGTAACGTGTTGGATAATTACTGGTGTGACTTAAGAGGAGTCAGATAATTGGAATTCAATGGTATAAGAATACGAGTATTGAGTTTCTTGAAGGAAGTGGTTGATGAAAAATGTAAGTATTACATTATCACTTAGATGGAAAAGTGTGTCTAAGGTTGGTATGTTTGGTAGATGGAATGCAATACTGCAGTGTTGATCAGTGTGATCATACTATGGATTGTGTAATTGTATTACTCAGTTGTTGAGTGTATTGTATAGGTTATGTCTCAATGTTCTATTGTAGTTAACCTTTTAGAGATATAATGAGTGGTACAACTTTTGGATAGTCAAATGCGACGTAAGAACTGAGATTTGAATGTACGAAACATGGTTCCTGTTGGTTATGTTAATTGGGATTGACTGATGGTACTGTTAATTGGGAGCTGGAGAGTCAGGTGAAGTACTCTTATGCGAGCTGGTTACTTGAGGTATGTTTTCGAGGACGAAAACTCTTCTAGTGGGGGAGAGTTGTAACATCCCGAAAATTATTATTTAATTAATTTAATTAAGTTTTAAATTAATTACGCGAAATTAGCATTTTATTGAAATTAATTGGAAATAATAAAATGTTAGTTGTTGGGCCATTGGTGGAGTTAGTAATGTGGGGGTGTTAATATGAAGGAACCCATTACTAAATTATGTTATGTTTTCATAAAATAAGAAAATAAGAAGAATTTGAAAAATAGAGGAGAAAAACCTAACATGGAGAGATGGAGAAGTCATGGACAAGAGCATTTTCGTATTCATGGTGCAGCCTTCACAAAATGGGTCATAACTCTCGGCTCGTAACTCCAAATCAGGTAATTCTCGAAGATTCGGATTCTACACGAAATTTCCTTCGATTTGATATATTAATTCGTGTCAGGGAGGTTCTCGATGAGGGATATAAGCGAGTTTGAAGATGGGAGATTCTTGCTGAATTTGAGGGAAAAGGGCTTACGGGTTTGATGAAGAAGAAGGGAAAAAGTCCAGATTCTTGGCTAAGGTAAGGGGGGACTCTTCCGGTTAATTTCTATTATGTGATTATGGGTAATGAGATGGATTAACGTATGATTCGATTCGATTTGGTATATTGGGATTTGATATTGTTAGGTATGTTATGAATTGGGATAATTGATGAATTTGTATAGATTGTTGGTTATTGATGTGTTGTTTTGATGTATAATGATGTGTGATGAGAAATTCGATGATTATATGCTTGTATGCGATGTATGGAATCGTTTTTGGGTGAAAAGGATGTGAAATCGCAGAGTCGGAATGTAGACCCGTAATTCTGCAAAATCGCCAGGTCGCGCCGCGAACTACTGTTTGCGCCGCGAACCGTTGGGCAGAAAACCAGGAAGTTGTGATACGCTCAGGTCGCGCCGCGTCCATGTGTTGGCGCCGCGAAGGCGTAAGTTTTTCTCGTTTCGCGCCGCGAACCCGGTTGGCGCCGCGTGCTGTAGCGATAATTATTTTCTTTGAAAAATGTAAAAATGTGTAACTTTCAAACCGTAAGTCCGTTTTAGACGCCGTTTTGGACGTTGTTCCTTAAATTGAATGTGCTACCATATAAAATAAATATAACAACAATAACTTGATTTTCTTTTGAAAAGTATCGTTTTCTCCAAATGTGGTTTATTCTTGTTTTGTATGGTTGATGAGGTGCAATGGTTTGTTGTTTGCATAATTGAATAGGTGCAATGATGGGTGTTGTTATAATGTGATTGCTTCTGTTTGTTATGCAAAATGGATGTTGTTCATGGTAAATATGGTTATCATGTGTCTTGATGAATGATGATGTAAATGCTCTGTTGTTGTTGGGTTGATTTGTTGTACTTGGTACACGATTGTGAGGGGTGTTATTGTTGTTGCACTGTGTGGTGAATGTTTATCTGTTATGATGTCGTGGTTGTAAATGGTAATTGATATACATATATTGTTGATGTAAAATATGTATTTATTTATGGTTGAGAAATAGCATAACTGTGTGTGGCTATTGATTATCGTGGTAGTTGATGATTATGACATTTGGTTGTTTAATGTTGATGGTGAGCATGTTATGGTTGATACATGCATTTCATAATCATGTTGTGGGCTGTATCCCTTATGGTGGTGGGACAGCGGTAGCTAATTCCCATTGTGTGGAATTGGTGAGAGAAGTAGCCGAATCTTTATGGTGGTGGATCGGTGAGATGGGTTATCCCATGTTTGGTACCACATGCATATAGTTGCATTTGCATTAGGCTGTTGTGTATAATTATAACATGAATGGAAGATTGTCCAATGTTATAATATTTGATGACGGTGTAATTGTTATGGTGTTGTCTTTTGGTAATGTATTCTTTTATTGTGTGAATTGATGAATAGTAGATGTGAATCTGAATATATGACAAATTGGGTGAATGATATATTATGATGTTTTGTTGCTTATGAATGCATAACATTGATTAATTGAGAATGAGACTCACCCTTACTTTGATGATTTCAGATTGGCGAGTAGCGGCTTTTGGCTCTGGTGAGGATAGCTCATAGGCCAGTTTGTTTAAGTATGGTGTCGGTGTCATGCTCTGATATTGTAACACTGGGGGAACGCTAGTTTAGAGTTGATGATGATACTCTGTTTTGTTGTTATTGGAGTAATTTTGTGAGATATTGCATAGATGATGTTATGCTTATCTGTTGATTATTGTTCCGCTGTATAGAAACATGATTCTGTTAAATGGATGATTTTCCCCTAAGTGAAGCATGACAATTGATTTATGAAAATTTGTTATAATTGAATTGTGGCACCCTTGTTTTCATGTTTTACTCTGAATTGTTTTATTAATTTCCGCGGGGTTTAGAAGGGTGTTACACTTTCCAAATGACTTTTCTTAATTACTTGCACTTGAAGTATCAATCCAATATCGCAATCAAACAATGATGTGAGATGGAGGCCGATAAGAATTCAGGTGGACTTTGGTCAAAAGGTCAACCCCCATGGTTTGACTTTGACCAAAAGTCAAAGCTTAGACACACATCTTTACCGTGAATTCCAGCTTCTACCTTGAACTCCATTAAATAGACGAAGACACTTTGTAATTAATGATGAATTGAAATCGTAGGTGGTGAAATGAATCCGCGTGAACCCAAAAGAATTCCTTTGATCACAACACACATAGGGAAATAAATCCCCGTTCATTTGGTAATTAAGAACACCATGAAGATGCGTCTAACCTTGATCTATAAGAACTTTAACCCAAGTTCAAAGCTTTTGAATGGAGCCTGATTGAATGACTTGAACCACAAGCGGTAATGAAACCACACCTCAGATGACAGACAAACCCATATACTGAATAAGACCTCAATCCAAGATCCAAGAAAGCCTCAGTTGAACAAGCTGGCATAATACAAAAACCTAAATCACGTGGAACCCTATATCCTTCCGTAACTACTGATCCCATACCCAATTATTGGTTAATGATGCATGAGCGTTAAATGACCTAATGGAAGACATGTACATGAGATTGTGAAATGCATAAGCCAGTTAGAAATTAAGGGTAGGACAAATTTGGGGTATGACAACGATGTAAGGCATTGTTTCAATTCCTAAACACGTGGAGAAATAAGGAGTTAATCCGTAGTCAACCCCCTCGAGCCAGGAGTTGGAGTTTGTTTCTATTTTTCAAATAAACCTTAATTTTAACCAGGGGCAGGGTAGACTTCGATTAATTCAATGATGCATTCTTATCTCAAGAGAATCAGCCCATTTATGCAAAGGTTCAAGCACACCCATTATCTCACAATCAACATCTAAAGTCAATGAAACCACGAAGATGAAGCTCTCAAAATCAGCATGGCAGTCACACTGTTCAAAGTCAATAGAGAAATTTCCAAAGAACAATTTCAAAAAAAAAAAGAGCCCGCTAAGTCAAATGGAAAATTCCATAAAGTAAATAAAATAAACATGACTTAGGCAAAAGTTAGGGCAGCATCCCGATTGACCGAAATTCAAAAGAATTGGTCCATGCAAAATTTAGGGATTAAAATCAAAAGAAATTGGAGAATAATCTTGTGACTGCCACCTCAAGAGTCATCAAAGCTTATCATCAAATGCTTGAACCATATCTACGCTCCCCATTTGCACGACTTCGAAATTTCTTTTGCAGATCAAATACACCTTTTGGATTAATCGAACTAAGGATTGGAGAATACCAAGGAGAATGGGGTGGGCTAAATAAATTTTGAGCCATATATCCTTTGTTTCTTAAACCACGAACCACGACCACGATACAACATTCAAAAGCCCTAATGGAAGCAAGATTAACTTTGAAAGCATACTCGGCAAAATTTGTGTTATACTGACTCCCATGTTTGTTAATTCATTGCTAAAAAAATTTGCTTCTGCAAATATCCATCTCTAATCATCCATTTCTATTTCATAACAAACTTCAATTTTAAAATTGGCATGTGCATAACTAAGAATTACTTTTTAAAAGGTACAACTTTACTTTCAAATCAATACTTAGCATCAAGGAGATTTTTACATTGGTGAGTCATTTCAAGAAGCTTCTAACTAGGGGAAAACATCTAAGAGTTTCTCCTAATCATGGGCAAAATCCCAATGATTATAGGGGCGCATAATCAAAATATCCTATGGACTAGGGGCATTCATCATAAGATTCAATCAACTCGGGTCACATCTCGAAGCAATAACAATCAGGGGCATATCTTTCAAAAATCCAAATATTGGGGCAATTCATATCGAATTGATATCACACATGGTTAGCCCTCCATATCCTGGAGATTGAGGGCGGACCTTTCAACTATCAAATATTGGGGTAATGCATATCAAGTTCACTGGTAAAATTCTAGTTCCCTCTAAGGGCACTTCCTTCAAATTAAGGGGCACATCTTTCAAATGTTGGGGCAAATCACTACGAGGCTTGACCAAAGGAATTGATTCAAAACATAGTTTCCCATGGGCAATCACTACGAGGCTTGATCAAAAGGAGTTGATTCGAAATAGATCATCAGATTGAAATCATTCCAAGAGTCGTTTAATCAAGGGGCATCATGTTGTGAATTCAAATTAGTGAGGCTAGCCATCTCAAGCGCATACTACGACAAAACTACGTCCGAGTTCATATCAAGATAAATCTCTACAAAAACCTAACAAATTGGGGCAAGACATACTGCGAAGGGGAAAGCTATCCTCATTTTTTACAATCCCCAGTAAATCTCTCTCCAACATCTGCGATCTTCGATTTCAAAACAAATATTGAGAAATCATGCTAGCATAACACCCTATAATCGTGCGGCAAGCAACATTGGTACCTAAACAATCTTGCTACGCCTTCGTTATCCACGACCCATCATTGGGGCATCATTCAAACATACTTCAATCATGTATTCATCAAAGCACTTCGCCCATGCGTCAAGTCATACATATCATTTCATTCATCTGATATAGCATAAACCTAACTTCGTAGAGCCTAAATCTTTATCGGCACATTAATATCCATGCCCAAGTCACGCATTACATACATTGGTTAAAACATTACGTACATCAAAACACAAATACAATTACATACATTGGCTAATACATTACGCCACACCTTTTTTAGGTAGTCTTCTTTAAGACATATCTTACGATCCTTTCTAGAAACCTTTTTTGGTAGTCTTCTTTAAGACGAATTGTCATCCTTTCCAGGAACCTCTTCAGGTAGTCTTATTTAAGACATTCTTTTTCTAAGAATCTTTCTAGGTAGTCTTCTTTAAGACATCTATCATCCTTTCTAGGAGCCTTTCTAGGTAGTCTTCTCTAAGACATTTATCATCCTTTCTAGGAACCTTTTCAGGCAGTCTCTTCTAAGACATTTCTCATCCTTTCCAGGAACCCTTTTTAGGAAGTCTTCTTTAAGACGTCTCTTAACCTTTCTAGGTAGTCTTCTTTAAGACATCCAAAATCCTTTCTAGGAGCCTTTTCAGGTAGTCTTCTTTAAGACACATCTTCTCATCCTTTCTAGGAGCCTTTCCAGGTATTTCTCATCATTTCCGGGAACCTTTTTAGGTAGTCTTCTCTAAGACATTTCCCTTTCTGGGTAGTCTTTTCTAAAATATTTCACATCCTTTCCAGGAACCTTTCTAGGTAGTCTTCTTTAAGACATCTCTTAACCTTTTCAGGTAGCCTTCTTTAAGACATGTTCAAATATCTCTTATCTTTTCTAGGATCCCCTTTTTAGGCAGTCTTATTTAAGACATCTCCTAACCTTTCTAGGTAGTCTTCTTTAAGACATCCACAATCCTTTCTAGGAGCCTTTTCAGGTAGTCTTCTTTAAGACACATTTCTCATCCTTTCAAGGAGCCTTTCCAGGTATTTCTCATCATTTCCGAGAATCTTTCTAGATAGTCTTCTCTAAGATATATCCCTTTATAGGAACCTTTTCAGGTGGTCTTCTCTAAAGCATTTATCGTCCTTGCCAGGAACCTTTCCAGGTAATCTTTTCCAAGAACCTTTCTAGGTAGTCTTCTTTAAGACCTCTCGTAGCTTTTTCAGGTATGCCTTGTTTAAGACATATCTCTATAAATCTTTTCAAGAAATCTCCTCTAAGACATTTTTTATTCTCTCCAAGAACCATGCCAAACTTTGTTTAAAGTGCAGTCTTCTTTAGGACAGTTTTCTATCCTTTCTAGGGTAATCTTCATCAAGAGATCTCCTCCTGAGTTTTGTTTAAAACACAATATTCCTTAAACCAATTTTCTATCCTTTATAGAATCCTGTATCAAGTGACATTCTCAAACATGGCTCCCTGAGCTTTGTTCAAAGCACAGTCTTGTTTAGGAAAATTTCATATCCTTTTCAGGAGCCTCTTCAAATGGTCTAGAAGGCATCATTTCATTCCGAACACTCAACAAATTACTATCCAAGTATACGAGCAACATACGCACCCTGCGCATAAACATTATTCATGCACGCAAGCATACATAAGCATTACACATATTCATACGCACGCTTAAATACGATTTACCTACGAACCTACGACACAACTTTGCACATATAGTATGTGCAGCACCAAGTTATCCATTTATATACTTCTTACCCTAAAGGTTGCGTTAAGAACGCATAAATTAGGATCTGAGAATGCTTGCTACCTTTTTAGAAAGTTAGTCCTACACACGTAAATCATGATCTGAGAATGCTTGCTACCTTTTTAGTAAGTTAATCCTGCACGCATAAATTAGGATCTGAGAATGCTTGCTACCTTTTTAGCTAGTTAATCCTGCACGCATAAATTAGGATCTGAGAATGCTTGCTACTTTTTTAGCAAGTTAATCCTACACGCGTAAATCAGGATCTGAGAATGCTTGTTACCTTTTTAGCAAGTTAATCCTGCACGCATAAATTAGGATCTGAGAATGCTTGCTACCTTTTTAGCAAGTTAATCCTGAACGCATAAATCAGGATCTGAGAATGCTTGCTACCTTTTTAGCAAGCTAATCCTGCACGCACAAACGATAATCTGTGAATGCATGCTTCATCAGTCCCTAGACTTTGGCAAGTTAATTCTTCATGTTTCCCCAACTCTATTGGATTAATCCTAAATTTGAGTTTGGACTCGCACCACTTACCCCCTAGATTGCGGTAAGAGTGCATAATCTTCATTGAACATTCTCGGCTTCATTATAAATATAGAGTCGATATTTGCATTCCTTACCTCTTGAGTCAGGATGAAGGAGCGGAGCATGTGAAAAATGTATCTCGTGGCTATGAGTGTCAACCTTATAGTGAAACGGTTATGTCAATTCACAAACCTTGGTACGGATGAATTAATTATACATGCCTATTTGTCAGATAAATTTAGGGGTCTTCCATTATTTAATAACACTCTGATCCGAAACGCGTGAGACTTACGTATTCTCACGCTCTTCAATCGAAGAGTAATTAAATAGGGGCAGCTGTCATACCCCAAAATTTGTCCGCCTTATTTCTAACATTTAAATTATTTTTAACTTTGGTTTTATGAGTTTTTATTAAATTTTTACTAACGATTTAGTAGTATTTAAAAAAAATTAATTAAAAATTAATATGTAATAGTTATTTTAAAGTATTTATATTTTCTAAATAAACGAATTTTGTTTTACACTTCACATGCTATATAGTGTAGTCTTATTTTAAATTAATTGAATAGAACAATTGACAAGAAGAATGTTTAAGGACTTACTAATGCCTAGTGTCTTGAATTCAAACTCCATTATTAACTTTTTTTAACTTTTTTTTCTATTGAGTGTTTTCTATTTTTTTATTGTTTACAATATTACAAAAATCATAAAATAGTCAAACTTACATATTTAATTTATATTTTCGTTTTCTATTTTTAGGTTTTTAAAATAATTATATTTAACTCATTTTCATGCATTTTTTTATCAAAAGTATCCAAAAAAATCATAATAAATATAAAAAGAATTTCCTTTTTAGGTAGTTGCTTTCAATTGGTCATTCTATATCAAACCGAACTGTGATTGGTTACATTTTGATCATTTTTGGTCATTCTTATTAGCAAGGAAAGAATCAATTAAATTAAGAAATAATGAATGAAATTGTCCAATCTCTTTTAATTGGATTTATTTTCTTCTAATTATGTTGACCTATTTTTTTTTGTAATAAATAAACTAACAATTTCACTCTATGGGGGAGGCCAATTAATCCATCACAGTTTTCACGTACAACTTTCTCCACACTAACAACTAACCATTCACTACATTCATAAGATAACATTTTTCTACACATATATTTCACACATTGTATAAACCATATTTTGATCCCAAACATTCAAACCAATTGGCAAAATTTTCAAATAAAAACATACCACTCTCTCTACAAAAGGAACTCACGTACAGTACCCCTCCCCTTTCCCTAAAATATAATTCGTCTGTAGGTTTAAGATTTTATTGTTTACCCTACTATTTAACCATAAACCTTACCGTAATACTCTTACCCTAGGAGAGACATGTTAAGAAAACCTTAAGGAAGGGTTAAGGGTGCCTAACACCTTCCCTCAACCCTAATTTCTCAACTTACCTGGAAACTCTTATTTAGGTTTTTATCCCATGTTTACCCTTATCCTTAGGATAGAATAAAACATAGGTGGGGACTCTGTAGTTTAAGTTAAAAACTTAGAATTAAAAAGCCGGTTGTAACACTGTTAAACAATCAACTAAAGATTAATATAAACGAAGCTTGATTAATTCAAAATTTTGAAACTGCAGTGCGCGCCCAGCCAAAGTCTTCTTCTTCGTGGGAGATTTTCTGGAGAAAAGGCAACACCTTTGCCTACTGTTGCTCAGGGTGGCCATAGACCTTCAACTTTAAAACCTGCGAATAACCATTGATAAACACAAAACCATAATCCATATTCACTATATGCTAGCCCACGAGTCTGATGGAGGCCTTAATTTCACCCGATTCTTCCTCTAATCTAATACCCCCAAATCATGAACTTGGAAACCTAGCCATGGTGAATTAAGGATCCTGTACTCAAACTTAAATAAAACACTCCAGACATCATCCGAATATAACCACAAACATGAATACATGATCAAATTATGTTTAGAATGCGTAAAACATTGAATTCGAATTCAAATTTAGAGTGTGCAAACCGTGACTTTGGAGGATGTGGCTCTTGAGGTTTCTGCACTTGGAAAGGATTGGAATAGATTTTGGGAACGCCAAGGGATCGATTGGAGTCTTCAAATCACCTTGAATATGGCTGCAATCTTGATTTTGGAATTTGACCTTTTCCTTGAATTTTTAAGGACTCGGTTGGAGCTCTTGGTTGCAGAAAAAAAATCCTCCTCTTCATTAGGATTCATAGTCTATATATAGGAGATTGTTTTTAGGTAAAAAAACTGAATCAAATCTTGGTAACTTTCATGATTGAAATTTGATTGAACCTTGAATTCAAACTTTCTAAACTTGCTCCAATTTCAATCTTTTTTCTTCAATATTGTCTTGCACGAAATTATATTAATAATATCACTTAAATGATGATTTAATTTGATTAGAACCAAAATAAAATCAATCTTTTCTATTTTCTTTCAAAATATTTAATTAATATTGACTTTTTAATGAATAAAAATTCATATAAAATCACTTAATCATCAATAATTCGTGACATAGATATTGGAGCTTCTAGATGACTTTTATAGCAAGATTGGGTCATAAAATATTTGGCCTCTTTGCAAAGAAATCCATTCTGAAACCTTTTTCTTCACATTTTTCCCTTTGAAAATGCCCAACTTTGACAAGGCGTATCTCTCTCAATTTTCATGCTATGGAGGAGTTCTAGGACTTTTTAGAAACCTTCAGGAGTCCTTTAACCAATGTTTTTGGTCCCATGTCAAAATAAATTTCCATGCTCCTTGTGTGATCTTTTGAAAAAGATGAATTTTGGTTGACTTTTGGAAATGACCTATAATGTTTTGATCCATATCTCTCAAATGAAGTATTTTTAGACTTGGCTTGTGAGAGACAAATTGTAGGGAATTTAATTTCCTTCAAAATGAGCTTTGGATGGAACATTTCTGATGTTCCATGTGGGAGTTATGGCTGGTCAAAGTTCAGTTGACTTTCTCCTATGAAAACCCTAATTTAGAAACTTTTGAATTTGTTGATTTTTGATCTTTCCTTAATGAACCATGATCAATCCTTGATCAAATGGTGAATGATACTTCAAGATAAGGATGTTGACAAAAAATCAGGAGTTTTGACTGAACTTTGACCATAGTTGACTTTTAAGTCAAATCAGTCGACTGTTGATTTTCTAAGCAATTGAGTGATTCACCCTTTGAATTGAGCCTTGAATTTTGTCATGGAGGTAGTTTGGAATATCATAAACCATATGAGATGCCTTGGAGCTTTTGATCCATTGATTTTCTTCAGAACAACAAAAACCCTAGTTTCTTGAACCATTGTTTAGGAGGGATGTCTCTGAGTTATTGTACCTTGATCTGAGTTTGAACAAGAGGAATGAGATGGGCAAATTTACGGGTATGACACCGAGGTAAGTCATGAAATTCTCAAACTCGATTACTCTAATTCATGGCATATAAACATAATGTGAATGCATAATATCGTTTATTATGGTGTGTGGAACGTTTCTGGATGATCAATTGCTTGTTTGCACGCCTGTATCAGATTATGCCATTGTAGGGATTTAGGGTTTCGTTTTAGGGTTTATTGTTGCAGGGACTTTTAGGCCAAATTAAGGCCATAGGGGAGTTCGTGAGGCCCAGACGAACTCAATGGTGGCCTCGAGAAGAATTTTTGTTGTTGTTTGCTTGCATTCGTAAATTGCAAGTCTTTAGCTATGGAGGTGTCCGTCACTAAAGGGTCGTTGCAGACCTAAGACGACGGAGGGAGGAAGAAGATGAATACGTGTCTCCCCCTATTGGCTGGCACGCGCGCGCGCTGGATTTTTAAAACTGAATGGATCCGGTGCGTGCTTGCTCATACGCGTGCAGTGCATCTGCCTCAATCCAGCCTTCAAATCTCCTTCTCTTCTAATCCAACGCATGTGAAGACGCAAGTGCATCATAGACGCTCAGTCACGCGCCACACCAGATCAAAAAGCTAAGTTTCTAATTTTTTTAATTTTAATAAATACTTTTGTTTTTTTTTGTTTTTTTGTTTTTTTCTTTTATTATGATTCTTTTTATTTATTTAATTTATTTTTACTTAGTTAATAAATTAGTATTTTATAGTAACTTTATAATCAATTATTTTTTAATCGAAAACTCGATTTTCTTTATAATCTTTTAATTTTAATTTTATTTGTTTATATGTTTAATTAATTAAAATATCAGGTTTAACCCTATAATTATTAGATTTTGTTTTGATTTATCTATTTAATCGAACTTTCGATTTCATTAACCTTTTAGGGTTTGTTTAACATCATTTTATTTTTTATTTGCCTTTTGGGTTAAAATAGGGTTTGTATCAATAGTCAATGAATCTGTAATACACTAACATTTCTCTTCTTTGTGCCTAATTTTCAGGGTTAACTGAGATCGATGAAAGCTCAAACCTTGTGGTAACCCTAAAATTACTATTATTTAATTATTGTTCTTTCTTGCCTTTATTTTTCTTGTCAATGGGCTTTTGGCCATGTAATCCCCCGCCCGAGGCCTTGTAATAGTTAGATTTTGTATTATTTGTTTAACTGCGTGGTTAGTAATTTAGGGCGTGAAAACCTTGAATTGAATTTAGAATAATTAATTACAAGATAATATTTCTGAATCAACCACGTGATTGTGCACCCACACACCTTTAATGGTAACCCCTCTTGTTGCCTGTTGCCTTGTTATTTGCTGCCTTGTTTATCACAGAATAGTCAAGTCCCTCAGAAACGAGGATGCCTCAACAAATTTTGCCCTCAGTTCATTATCATTACTAAAGATCATAAGTCCCTTCGATGTTGCCTTCGGTTATATGATCCCGTCCCTCGAGGTTGCCCACGATATGATATGATAGTCCCTTTCGATTGCTGAGTTATCCTTGCCTAAAATGACTATTTTATCCTTCCCTTAGACTACCTGCCCTCTTTATGGCAGGGTCAGTCTTATGGCGAACGATAATCCCGATGACCCTTCAACATCCAATACAAGGACTTCCTACCCTCCTATGGTATGGATAGCCCTGAAAGGCTAAAAGAACTTTTTATAAATTTAGGGTAATTGCTTCTAATTGCTTGCTCTGGTTTAAATTCAATTTTACCCTTTTTCAAAAACCTTCAAAAAGCACTACAACGAATAAGGGCTTTAAAAGCGCTTATTTTGGGCTATTACAGCGCTTTAAAGCGCTGGCAAAGCCAGCGCTGCCGTAGGTAACAAAAGCGCTTTTGAAAGCGCTCTGGAAGCCCCCCCTATAAGAGCGCTTTTTCCAGAAAAGCGCTCTGGTATACCCCCCTATAAGAGCGCTTTTCTGGAAAAAGCGCTCTGGTAGCCCCCCCTATAAGAGCGCTTTTTCCAGAAGCGCTTTCGTAGGTTGCGTTTTTTTTATGTTTTTTTTAATCTTTGGCAGCGCTTTTTGTAATAAAGCGCTTTAGTAGGTGGCCCTTTAAGAGCGCTTTTTAAAAGCGCTGTTGTTGCTAAATGAGGTATTTTAAAGTGCAGCCTATAATTTAAGCCTCCCAGTTCGACCTGTAATATTTTCGACCTGTAATATATTTTCAACCTGTAATATTTTCGACCTGTAATATATTTTCGACGATATATTTTCAACCATAGGTAGGACAATATATATATATACTAATATAATACCATTATAATATCCAAAATTAAATATATACATCATTATAGTTCCTGTCAAACAAACTAAATCATGTAAAGTATAATATATATACAGAAAGTTTCACATGTAACTAATGTCAAACAAACTAAATCAGTAACATCAACAATATTATACTTCAAATATTGGCAACAAATCCTACATGAATAGTTGCTGAATATAAAATTGACTCAAAACCTCTTTGATTTCTTCCAACTAAAGTATGAACATAATAAAGATCGTTTGCGAGAATATTTGTTGCACCACATACGCACATGGACTTGGAGATAATATAGTCCCTAATACCTGAAAAGAATTTTCAGAATGATGTCACAACTTCAACGTAAGATTCCAATCCGTAGAATAACTTCAGCATTACAACATCTAAAAAATATTTAGCGATTGTGTGCATTTCCGGCTAATAGGAAAAGAAAAAAGAGACAGAATATAAAGTGAAGGTGAGCAAGTTAAGAATATAGGAGAAATATTTCACGTCTTAGCTAAGAATTGAAACAACAGTAATGGTTAACAAGTAAATTACCTTGTGAACCCACTGATATTCTCCACCTTTAGTGTCAAATGTTCCATGCGGCAGGCTAACTAATTTCAATGTGAAACGAGGACCACATTCCTGCAATTTTATCGGTAAGTTATTTCAGAGGAAATTTTCAAGATGGTAACAACAAACATACAAAGGAATCAGGTAGAAGAATAATTAAATCTAGTAAGATTAAAAAGTTTTGCTATACAATTTTATTAATAATTTCATTTAACTCAAAGGCCAAAGATTTATATGGGTTTGGGTTTAGATCTAAAAAGTTTTGCTGTTGTTTTGGTTCACGATTTATATGGGTTTGGGTTTATTTTGGTCTAATTTATTTTGGGGGAAAGAAATTACCACAAACTGCAAGTGTTTGTAAATTTATGTGGCATGTGAATGGCAGGTATTCTTAGTGATGTTTCCTCTAATACCTTTTACACATTTCAACCTGAGAGATATTTATCTTTTATAAACTATAGATGTGCCTCTGATTTTGAAATAGAAAAGATTGATTAGACAGAACAGATTCACTAGTTTTTAAATAAATTCAAGCAAAATTATCAAGATCTATGGTTATTACACTTCCAATCTCCTTTTCAAATATTCAAAGATAACTTATTATAACATAAGGTTTTAATATGAATTCACTTATGTTTGATTGTTTCACTTTTTTTAATAATATGTAAAGATTAGTCGGTCTTAGATTTCCAATTTCCAACAATGCCATATCAATAACATTAGTCAAGCTCAAAATACATAGATTGTGTTGAGAGTTTCTAACACCCTGTAGTAAAAAATATGTGCCATAATTCATGGCCCACTTGGAGTAAATACTAGACTTCATTTAAGATAGTTTTCACTTTTCAACTCAGTACCATTCAATGTGACATCCATTCAGCCACTAATATGACATCCATTCAGCCACACAAGAAAAGCAATGAAAAGTAGTAGGGAAAGTATAATGAAAAGCACCACTTACTCATAAAGAAAAGCACCACTTTTTGGTGAAGCAATGAAACAATATTTAAAATATAAGATCTAGATGCGTGGGATCTTCTTTACTCAAAAGCACCACTTACTTGGTTCCCTGTGATTGGTGTGTACAACTACAGTAGATGTGAAGTCCTTATTATTTGCATATTCTACAATCTGCAATTGAAAATATAGTCAGTATGCTTTTTACCCAAACAGTGAAGAGATAGTGAGGCACACATCACCTTTTTTAAATCATAGGTTCCTCTCTTGAAGTAATGTGCATTTGGTATAATCTGAAGCAATTCTGATATAAAAGCAGGAGCCCTCTGCAAATCAAGTCATATTTCACCAAAAAAATAGAAAAAATGTTAGTATATAAAAGAAGACACGATTTCCCCACTTTACTCCTAAAAGTGTGAAACGTGAAGCCAAACAAATAGGGAGGAAATGATCTGCAAAAATTGCAATAGAAGTAGATCTGAGTCAAACGTTTTTAATGATCTGCCAATTGCAATTTATTGACCATATAAATGAATCAAACTCATTGTAACAATGAATATCTGCACAGACCAGAAACAAAACTTGTTAAAATCAGTGAATAAAATTACCAACGAAAGATGACTGGGAGACATACTATCAGCTGCAACATCTCTTTTATACAACACCTAAAAACAAAAACAAATGCTTTTCATGACCAGGATCAATAAATTACTGTGTAGAAATTAAAATAAAATAAAACTTACTAGAATTGATTGTTTTAGTGTGTCCGGGCTTCACATTAGCTAGAGCCAAAGGTGATTCCAGACACCTAAAATTGGTTTTGACATTTGAGTAATTTCGATTAGAACTGATTTCAACATGATTTCAACTTAAAATTCCTTCTATGCTTTCAAATTAAAATCAATGTTACAAAATCAATCCATTCAAAATCATAATTTTTAACAGTATTAATGAAAAAAATAACAGATTTGATTAAAAGCATCAATTTTTAAGCTTTCAAACAACCAGTCCATAATTAGGAGAAAGCAAATTTCTTTAAACAAAAGAGCTTTAGCGAGTTCCGTTACCTGAGCCATAACAGCGGCGAATGACATTCCGAGAGGAAAACCAGTGGCAGCAACATTATCAACCCTTGCACACCGAACAGTAACTCTAGGGTTCCGTCGTTTGCACAGTATTCCTTTATTTTTAGGTTTAGGTTTTTGAAATTGGGAAGAACTATAAGACATCGTTTCAGAAGCACCGGAATTTGACCTATTGTTGGGTCTTACTTCTTCTGATTCTGATTGTGAGGAACAACTCTGGATCTCAGGCATGTTATCGAATTCGGTGGTGGCGAGGGAAGGGACGTTGTTGTAGGAAGGAGGAGGAGGGCCTTTGGAGAAACCGGTGGGTCTGGAGTGAGGAGGTGGTTCGTCGTACTTGCGTTTGAGGGAGGGTGGAGTAGCGTCGTATTGGGATTTGTCGGCCATTGAATTGGATTGAAGAAAAAAAAGGAAAAGGTGAAGAAGAAACCCTAGCTGGAGATGGAGTAGGTTCGATAAGATGCGTTTGAGGCAAAACGCGTGTTTGTTATTTTTGTTTTAAAAATTTAATTTTAAATAAGCTACGCCAGCGCTTTTAAAAGCGCCTTCGTAGCTAGCCCTATACCAGCGTTTTTTTTTCCTAAAAGCGCTTTCGTAGCATACCCCTATAACAGCGCTTTTAAAAGCGCTTTCACATCTTACTCTATAGCAGCGCTTTTTAAAAGCGCTTTCGTAGGACCCCCTATAGCAGCGCTTTTTTCCCTTGTTTTTTAGTTTTGTTTTTAGCAAAACCTATAGCAGCGCTTTTGTCTAAAAGCGCTTTCGTAGATGTGCTGCTAAAAGCCAAATTTGGCGTAGTGAAGGCTACGCTTATTTACAAGCTAAAGTCCTTATTCAAATCCTTTTTCTATTCACTGCAAACATTTTCAAACAAATCAAAGTGAGCTAAGCAATTAAGACCCCGTGGATAACCATGGATACAAAGGGTGCTTTAAACCTTCCCTTTGTATAATTTACCCCCCGAACTCAAAATCTTTTAAAAAGGTATTTTTCTCTTCTTTTAGCCTTTCTTTAAATTGGATAAAATAAAAGTCAGTGGCGACTCTTACTTACCGCGACATTTCTTTAAAGTCAGTTCACCGTATTACAGCAGGCATAAACACAACTTTTATATGGGAGTGTATCTGGTCTCTGCATCATTTAAAACTCTACTAAGATAATATATGGCTCTTTCGATGCCATCTTCATTTTCCTGTGCTAACATGCTAACTATAGTAGTGTGAGGAGCTGATATATATAATCTTATTGGCTTCTTTGCAGATGGAGGGGGCAAGATAGGCGGATTCATCAGATATTGCTAGATCTTTTCGAATGCCTGTTGATGTTCATCTGTCCATTTAAATTTCCCTTATTTCAGGTGTAGAAGGGGAGAGAAGGCTTGCGTTTGACCGCTTAAATTTGAGATAAATCTCCTTAGGAAATTTATCTTCCCTAATAGAGATTGCAATTCTTTCTTAGTTGTTGGCGCCTTGGTCTCCATATAGTTTCATTTTATTCTGATTGATCTCTATCCCCTTTTTATGGACCACAAAGCCCAGAAAATCTCATGCCTGCACAAAGAAAGCACACTTGAGAGGGTTCATCTTCAAGCCATGTTTCCTCATTCTTTCAAATAATTGGCTAAGATGGGTTAGATGATCCTCGTCTGATATAGACTTTATTACTATATCATATATATAAACCTGCATAAAGGTTTCTATGAAGTCATGAAATAAAGAATTCATTGCACGCTGGTATGTTGCCCCAACATTTTTTAAACCAAAAGGCATAACAACTCACTCGTAAGTGCCTATTGCCCCTGGACATCGAAAGGCTGTTTTGGAAACATCCTCTTCTGCAATAAAAATCTGGTTATGGCCAGAATATCTGTCGAGTATGCTAAGATACTCATAGCCTGCGGCTGAATCAACTAACATTTATGGCACATGCATTGGGTATTCATCCTTAGTAGTTGTTGCATTCAGATCATGAAAATCTATACATACTCTTAAGGAGCCATTTTTCTTAATTACTGGAACTATATTAGCAATCCATTCGACATACCTTATGGTCCGGATGAAGTTGCAACGAATGAGCCTTTCAACCTCCTTTTAATTTTCGAAAGGACTTCTGGAGCGAACCTCCTGGGAGTCTGCTTGATGGGCTTCTTGCCATCCTTGATAGGCAGCTTTAGTTCGACCAGATCCCTCTTCAAACCAAGCATTTCATCATAATCCCAAGCGAAGCAGTCTTTATTTTTCTTTAGCAGTTCCACTATCTTGTTCTTCAACTTGGGTTCCAGTTTAGTGCTGATGTATGTAATCCTCTTTGTGGTTCCATCTCCAAGATCTACCTCTTCAAGTGGGTATTGCACTAACATCTTTGCACTTGATGATAATGGATCTTTCTCGAATCCCAAAGGCTCTTCGTCATAGATAGCATCTAGCCTTTGATTCGACGTATCTTCTAATACCTGTTCGCCAGGGGTTTTTGGTGTGAATCTTGCCCCCTGGCCTACATCATTCAACATGTCACTGTCTGCTTCGGCCTCCATGTTGATCATCTCGGCTTCGAGAGCCGCTTTTTGCTTGTTCTCGGCGAGATAAGCCGAAATCTTTTCGAAGAATGAAGACTCATACATAATCAGGGTTTTCGTCCCAGCCCGTGGGCCGTATTTTTGATGATTCCCCTTCTTCAGGATCTCCCATAATCTCTCAATCCCATTGAAACCCATTAGGGTGGAGTGTTAAAAAGTATATAGCATGTTTATTTGGGGAGTAAACATCTCCAGCTGGTTGACATGGGCCTATAATCGCCAAGTTTCTGTCGAAGTTTGCCTTATTCATTTGATTTACTTCACTCATGAAGTAACTCTAGTCAGCCTCTATGTTTTCCATTACACTGTCTTCTCTCCATATGGACACCCTTTGATGCATGGTTGAGGGCACTGCTCTAATCCCATGGATCCATTCTCGTCCTAGGAGCAAGTTGTAATTGGCTTTCGCCGGTATCACCATGAACATTGTTGGTCTAGTGATTGAACCAACAATCAAATCTACTTGGATAACCCCTAGGGTATGTCCTATTTTCCCTTCATAATTTGACATAACCATGTTGTGAGGCTTCACATCTTTGTCGAACATACCCAGTTTTTTCAGCATAAACTGAGGCATGAGGTTTACTGTGGCACCTCCATCTACCAGCACTTTATTAATTCCAACTTGTTCGACTTTCACCCTTATGTAAAGGGGTTTGAGATGACTTTGCATCCCCTGATGTGGTCGCTTAAACTAGGCATTTTTCTCTTCAATAGCGCCGTTACTAAGCATATAGTAACATACAGGTTTGTGTTTCGCCATCTCCGCTGCTTCAGTCTCGTCATTGTCTTCAATTTCAATTTCCTGATTATACTCGTACGATAGAACAAATACCACATTGCAGTTCACATTTAAAGATGATACTCCGCCTGAATCGAAACCATCTGTGAGCATCTCTTCTTCTTTATTTTGTTCCTTCTGAATCTTCTGATTCTCTTTCTGGTTTTCAAAAGGAAATAATTTCCTTCCCACTGGAGGTTTTGTAGAGTTTGTCATGTTTAAAGGAGCTTTCGTGTTGCTGGATTCTCCAACCTCCATCGAAACTGTCTCTCTCTTCTTTTCTCAATCTCTGGTGCCTCCTCCAATGGGATCTTGACATAGGGTTTTTTCCTTTGTAGTTCCCTAACCTGACAGCCTCTCTTTCAGTTGCTTGGAATTGCCTCCTGTAGGCCCAGGATGTCCTTCCTCCTTTGTTGAAGTTTCTCCATTTTCCTTTATTCGATCCTGCCTGGGTCCACTTGTCCTCTGGGATCTGTACTAGAAATTTGAAGGTAACTTTCCTAGCCTTTGGGTGGGGGCTATCTTGCCTTCTTGGGATTCCCCTTTTGTCAAATATGTATAGATATGGGTTGCCTCTGCGTGCATCCCACCTTTGATTCGACGAAATCCTTTCGAAAGCCTCATCCAACTTCCTGTGGTAGACTGCCCAACATCTGGGACACATCAAGCATTTAGTCTCATCTTTGTTGCAACATACCAAAAAGCCCAACAAAATTTCGCATGGTTTGGGATATAATGCCAGCAATTGACTTTCTCTTTTCCAATTCCTCTTAGTTCTGGAGCGCTGCCACCTTTTCTGCTTTTATGCTACCATTGGGCTTACCTGTATGCTACACCTTGGATAAAGCAGCATATCAGAGCTTTGCTTGTGACACCTCCAAAGATATTCCTTCAAAGTCTCGTCAGCTTTAGGATATCGAGACTGCATTCCTTCTTTCTTCAAGTAGCTTTCGACTTCCTCCATTTCTAGTATGGAATGTCCTAAATTGACCATGTTGACGCCTAAGTTAGCGCCCTCGGCAATTGAAATTTCCTCAAATTTCTTCCTTAGGCCTTCAGCAGCCATAGTCGTCTCCCCTTCAAGATCTTCAGTAGTCTTTGGCTCGATGTTAGCAACCTGTTTACCCTCGATAGCTGTTCCAAAGGTAACATCATCCTCTAGGCCATCAGTATCCTACTTTCCAATTAAGACATATCCTTCATTCCCTGAAATATCCTTCGACTCAACTTCAACCATATCGACCATGTTGATGTCGACGGGCTCACTATAATTAGTGTCAGCAATGTTAAGGGGGTCAGCATCCACTTTCATTTGGTTCTTCCCCTTGTCAGCAAACCTCAAACGGCTTTCTTTGATTTCATTTTGAATAAGATCCCTGAAAAGAAAACACTGTGAGGTTCGGTGGCCCATAAAATTATGGTATTTACGGTAACCTCTTTTCTTCCGCTGTTCCAACGGAGGAATTTTAGTATTTGGAGGTATCACCATTTGGCCATCTTTCACAAGTAAATCAAATATTTCATCATATTTAGTCACATCGAATGTGTATGTTTTCTTAGGAAACTTATCATTCTTTTCATTTTCGGCAGGATATTTTCCGTTTGATGGTGTAAGCAATTTACAGGAATATGGGGTTGTGTCTTTTAATTCAGCCAAGTCTACTTCGAAATCCTTGAAGCGATATTGGTCCTTGAAAATTCCAGATTCTCCTTCGTCGGCTTCGACATAGGCTACTCTTTCCTTTCTATAATTTTTATTTGCTTTAGCCTTTTTAAATTTTAAGCGTTCGGTATACAACAATACCTACTCTGAGGGCTACAAAGCCAGGGAGGGAATCCAATATAAGCATAATTAATTCAGAGTTAAACTCCCCCGTTTATAACTCCTCACTTAAGACCTACCCAATGTATTTCCAATCTATTCCTAGACCTGAGTATCTCCACTCACTCCCCCTCAATCGCAGCAGTGATTACAAACCAACATTAAACAATATAGAGAGAAGACACACTTCAAAAACACACCTTGATCTGCTTAAAAGCTTCAATCAAGAGACACACACTCGTGCTTAAAAGCTTAGAGTGACAAAGTACAAAAACAACCTATTCCAATACAATCATCAAAAGAAAATTGCTTGGAGTACAAGAGACTAAACACAGGTACAGAATTACGGTTCTTCACAATTAACAAACTTTCTCTCTCTGCGTTCCAAATTAGAATTGTAGTCTTCTTATATGCAGCTCTTGGGCCTTGGACTTCTTAAGAATCAAATTAGGGTTAACCAAGTTAACCTAATTTACACGTCATCTGGTAGTTACAGAATGTATTGTCAGCAAAATCTTCTAGTCGAAATATTCAACACACAATAAAAGGTTTCCTAAATTGTAGATTGAGAGAAATTAGGAAACACAATAATAAAACATAACAGCTTCTGCTGTCAGACAAGGATGTCATGACATCGGTCATGACATTCACTAACAAAACCTGTATTAGCTTAACACACATGCCGCCTGCATAACACAATATAAATCAAGTCATGACATCAGTCAAGACATTAAACATTGAGGAATGTTTTACCACAAAATGCAGCCAATTTAAAAACATCTACATGTAAACCATGTAAATACATTCTTAGTTAATGAACTGGGAAAATACTTCATCCTCAGATCCTCATTATTCGCTAAATCCCCATCCTCTATAATGTATCTGGTTATATGTTCCGTAGTGGATTCACTAGTATCTCCTGAGAACTTGGTGAACTTAGGGATTTTATGCCCCCTTGGCAGTTCGGTTTGTAAAACATAATCCGACAAAGGGGTTGTATAATTTGGCCTTCGAAGTCCGGTATTCAAACCGTTCTGGGCCATGATCCTTTCTATCATAGTAGTCAAATTAATCCCCATCTGGTTGTCTTGCCTAACCATATGAATTACTCCATCTGCATCTTGGTTTCTATTAACCATCATGACTCTCACAGGTTGTCCAACAGGAATCTCCTGTCGAACGACGTCAATTCTCTGTGTTTGTCGTTCTATTCCTGCCCCTAAGACTCTTTCGCCAGGCCCTTGTCTAGGTGGTCGAACTTGTTCTATAGTTGGTGCTTCCTCTTAGGTTATAGCCTGGTTGGTCCTACGTCGAACAGAAGTTTGAGGGGCTCCTAAGAAATCTGCTATACGTCCCATTTGTGCAGACAGTTGTTGGCATGATTGGACATTGTCTTAGTTAGTCCTATTAACATTCTGTATTAAGGGAGAGAAAATGTCATGCATTTCTCTGGCAAGGACTCCTACCATATCATGGCTACTAGCGTCCATTATACACCAAAACCAAATAAACCCTGACTCAAAAGATTGTAAAAATGATACTAACTTACTCTTTGACACTGTCCCACTGGGCGTGCCAATTTGTTCACCAGTGATTTTTGATAAACAACCGCTAGTCCTCCAAAGGTATATGCTTTGGTAACTTACAGGATTGACTAGATTGATCCAAGGACATGTGTCTCGAAAGTTCGTATCTTTGTGATTTGATTCATGATTGATGATATTTCTGGATTATGAATAATATAAAAATCTTTTGACTATTTTCAATTCTCAAGAATCTATTGACAATAATTCTAAGTGCAACTTAAAGATTGAAGAAATAAATGACGAAATGTAAGTAAATTGAATGTAAAAGACTTTAACTTAAATTGTAATAAGTAAACGACTCAAATAAATAAACTTGTAAATGTGAAGAAAGCGAAATAAAAGACTTTCGACATAAATTTAACTTATATTGAATAAGTAAAATAAAGAGCAAATGTGGTGTTCTTCATACATACATTATTTCAGCAAATTCTCCTTTCTTTAACGCTGGTACTTCGAGTAACTTTGTGAATTTTCTGTATATTAATTTGAACACACCTTAATCTAAACATTAAGACTTCTATTTATACTAGTTCGACCCTAACAGTCTCTACGTAGATTACAGCCACATCCAATATTTCGAACGTCACTTCGCTTGAGATGCTTCCATGCGTTCTCCATGCAAAATCGTTCCGTTTGAATTTCAAACTTTCCCGCTCAACGCTTCGACTCTGCTGACGCCGCTGTCGAAGGATACTTGCAAAAATTATAAAATCTCTTCAATCACATCTTTCGATAACACAAATCTTTTCCTTCAAGGACAAGACTTAAAATAACTTCACAAAAGCCATTTCTTCTTCATAACATAACACTTTTAAAGTATTATGATCCTTTGGTCGAAATCTCCAGCTAACACCACAGTTTCACCACTTCCACCATAAAGCCGACCATACTATGAATGTAAGTACAAATACCAATAATATATGCAATTAAGATTATCTCATCAATCTTAACTTACCGCATACCACAATAATCCAACTCTATGAATTATCCGCCAATTGTACACAACATTCACAACACATAGATATCTTTCACATATAAAGGCCAAAAATCTATTACGGTTCACACAATCCAATTAACGCTAGTAACCGCACTATCTCATGTTAATTCACATTCGCCAATTATATATGAATACACACTTTCACAACTAATCAATTAATCACTAGGATTCATGCCAAACGGCTACACACAGAAAAACAATTCACAATTTATCATTTCCATCACAAAACCAACATTTATTTATAAAGAATATTTAAATCAAACACAATTTCGATCGATTCGTAAAATATCACCATTTCAACAAAATAACACCACCACGTTAATCTACTAATTAAACTTAGCTACCACATAAATTTTCATCAAATTCTGGACAACTAATTATACCACTTAATTCGGCTATTTCGATCAAACGAGATTGTTCTGTATTTCATTTTGTTTTCTAACTGCTACTGTTACACAATTCAATATACTATTCATGTTTCTATTATATTTCAATTTATAATGGTGCATTTCCAATTTCTATAATATATATATATATATATATATATATATATATATATATATATATATATATATATATATATATATATATATATATATATATATATATATATATATATCGCTACAGTAATGAATTATATCCCTTTTCAATTTTCGCTACAGTATGTAGCATATATCTTATTTCTATTATGCAGAGCGCTACAGTACAGAATAATGGAACTGGAGATGCATAATTCTTGCTACAGTATCGTATTCATTTGGTATGGTATCCATATATGTCAATTAGTGATTCTCATTCATCCCCTAATTTCAGCAATGTAACAATTTCTATTATCAAAATATTTTTCTAACATCAATATTTTTATGGATTTCAACCAACAACAAGCCTAATCATGTTAATCTACCCATTGACCCAATCATATTAACCTATAATAATAAGGATTCTCCCCCTTACCTCTTGAATTTCTTGAAACCCTAGCTCCCACTTTGTTCCTCTTTTGCTCTTCTTCTCCTCTTTCTCTTCTCTTGCCAAAGAACAAATGAAAATAATATTTCTATTCTCTAAACTCTCACTATCTTTATTCTTATTTGGCTTAACTCAACTAATCCCACCTTCTAACTAATTAAGCCCAATAACTATCATCTCATTTATTCTACTACTAGTTAAACACAAATACACACAAATTAATTAAAATAATTAATTATTATATCACATAAGAATTAAATAAATAATTAGCACACAAATAGGCTTAATAAAATATACCCTTTATTACTCATTGTCTCATATTTCCGGTCTAATCTTAATTACTCGGAAAATTCTCAAAACGCTAAATATTAACTCATTAATATTTTTAATACTAAAAATATTAAAATATTCGATTAAACATCGATCCGCTATCCCGAACTAATACTAACTAAATCGTCCCGAGACGCGAAATTTTGAATAAACGTCACAAATGACTAAATTAAGCAAATAATTATTTTTCCGGATGTTACAGTGTGGAGGAATAAAATTCATATTTTGATATTTTGATAATAGGTTAGCTAATATTTCCCATTGTATGCCCGAAGAATCAACATTTTCTCTGTGAGGAGTTCTCTTCTACTCCATGAAGTTGCATCCAACCCATAGTTTTATGAGGGAGAATGAAGTTATGAGGGGTGAAGGTTAGACCATAGCTAGTAGTTCAACCCCTTCATTTTCCTCCTTAATCTCCTATACAATCATAATTCTATTGGTAGGATATTGATATTTAACATGTTCTACCTTTATGGTTTGATGTACTAAATCATCTAAGTGAACACAAGTTTCTAGTTCAACTATGTCACATATACCACAATTTAGGCCATGCAAGAATCTACCCATGGTTTCTTCATTATATTCCTCCATATTTGCCCGAATTTTCACCACCTTCATCTCCTTGTTATACACTTGAACATTGTTGTTACCTTGGATGTGTCGTTGTAATTTATTTTGTAATTCACTATTGTAGTAAGATGGTATTATTGTAATTAATTCAATTAACATTACAATTTGTGTTCTAAAATGACAAAGTAGTAAAGGTGAGTAAATGCTAATAAATGCATGTAATAAAGTTCCACATTTGAAGATTCACTCACTTTGAAAGCCTTTATAAAGATTTAATATCATTAACTCAACAAAAGGACAAAAGAGGATAAAGTGCCACATTAACAAATGTGGTGGTCCCAAGCATTATGCCACTTGTCCCAATCCTACAACCACTCGCCAGTGTCGCCACCGGCGACACCAGCTCCGACTCCGGGTCCGTGGTCGTAGAGGCGCTAGTGGCGGCTAGTAGACGGAACTTGAGCACTTAGGCACGTCGCATCGAAGCGATCGGGCTATTCGCGGCGTTAATGAGGCGGCTCCAGTTGGCGAAAATTATATTATTTCACCAAGGGTCGCAACCTTGTGAAACAATATTATTTTGGCCTATAAAAGCATGATTCCGGATTCAGAATGTCACATCACAAATCCGAAAATCCTCTAAATAATTCCAGATCGTTCTTCGCTACATTCGAGTTTTCGCCGGTCTTGCGCAAACTCGATAAGGCTGAATTATCCTGGGTATTCCTGCATCGAAACTCTAAGACATTCGGGAGTGCTTGAAATACTATAAGGAAAGTGATTCCATTCACGATTTCAGCCTCGGTTCTTTCGATTGAAACATATATTTTATAACAATCTTATAGTATCTCAAACCATGGCCACTGACGCTTCTGTTTCAAGCATCAAACTCGTGAACCAAGACCTTGTGAAACTAGATCGTTTTGATGGAACAAACTTTACCTGTTGGCAAGACAAAATGACTTTTCTCCTGACCACTCTGAAAATTCAATATGTCTTGGATCCTGATTTGGAGGAAATTTCAGAACCAACTGCAGATGACACCGATGAAATCAAAAAGGAGAGAAAGAAACGTAAGGAAGATGAATTGCTATGCCGTGGACATATTCTGAACACATTATCTGATAGTCTCTATGATCTCTACACTGATACCGCATCTGCAAAGGAAATTTGGAAAGCACTTGAATTCAAATTTAAGGCCGAATAAGATACGAAAAAGTTCTTAATATCTAAATACTTTGACTTTAGAATGTTGGATTCGAAGCCTATTCTTGCACGAGTACACGAGTTATAGGTTCTCGTGAATAAAATAAAGGCCGTAAAAATTGATGTCCCTGAAGCTTTCCAAGTCGGTGCAATCATAGCAAAATTTCCACCTTCATGGAAAGGATACGGAAAGAAATTGCTGCATAGTTCTGAGGATCTCTCGTTGGAGAAACTTCAGAAACACCTTCGAATCGAGGAGGAAACGAAGGATCGTGAGAAGACCGAGTCTGATGGATTTGCAAAGGAAAATGTTGTTGATGCAAAAGGAAAGAAAAAATATGATGGCACTAAGAACCATCTTGGTCTAAAGAAAGAATATAACAGGTTCAAAAACTCTGGCGGACAGAAAGGCACTAAAACTGGATGTTACGCATGTGGCAAACCCGGACATTATGCTCGAGATTGCAGGTACAACAAGCCCAAAGTTAAGGTTAATGTTGTTCATGTTAATGACGACATAATCGCTACTGTAAGCGAAATTATGGCCATCAAAGGAAAGGTCCAAGGATGGTGGTATGACACATGTGCAACTGTACATGTATCTTATGATAAGGCGGCATTCAAAACCTATATCGAAATCAATGATGGGCCGGAAGTGAAAATGGGCAATGAAGTGCGCTCAAGAGTCGTTGGAACAGGATCCGTCGAACTCAACTTCATCTCTGGAAATAAAGTCACTCTTGTCAATGTTCTTCATGTTCCCGACATGAATGGAAACCTCGTTAGTGGGGACTTGTTGGGAAAACCGGGTATTAAGTCTGTATATGAATCGCGCAAGTTAATATTGACCCGTAATGGTATATTTGTAGGAAAAGGATATTTCGCTGAAGGAATGATCAAACTTTGTATTACCGACAATATTATCAATGAAATTTCTAATTCTGCTTATATGCTTGAATCTATTTTATTATGGCACTCTAGATTAGCACATATTGGTATTAGTACTATGAATAGACTAATTAAATCTGGATTGATATCATGTAACATTCATGATTTCGGAAAATGCGAAATATGTGTTAAATAAAAAATGGTAAAGAAACCTTTCAAAAGTGTTGAAAGAAAAACAAATGTTCTTGACCTTGTGCACTCTGATTTGTGTGAATTCAATGGAACGTTAACCCGAGGGGGAAACCGTTATTTTATAACGTTTACCGATGATTGTTCTAGGTTCACACATGTATACCTTTTAAGGCATAAAGATGATGCCTTTAATGCCTTTAAAACATATAAAGCGGAAGTCGAAAATCAATTAAGTACTTCCATAAAAGTACTTAGAAGTGATAGAGGTGGTGAATACTTCTCAGCGGAATTTGATGCATATTGTGAAGAATATGGCATAATACACAAATGTTCTGCGTCTCGCACACCACAACAAAATGGCATGCCCAAAGAAAAAATAGAACATATCAAGAAATGATTAATGCTATGTTAATGCATTCAGAAGTTGTGGGGTGAAGCATTATTATCCGCATGTCACATAATGAATAGGATTCCATTAAAAACAACTGGGATTTCTCCATATGAAAAATGGAAAGGAAGATCACCAAATATTGATTATTTTAGAGTGTGGGGGTGTGTAGCATATTACAAAGATATGGATCCCAAAAGAACAAAATTAGGTCCTCGAGGGATCAGATGTGCTTTCATAGGATATGCACCAAATAGAAAAGCATATAGACATTTAAATTTAGAGTCTAATGTAATTGTCGAATCTAGAGATGTGGAATTCTTCAAAAATCTTATCACAAAAAATAAGGAACCAGAGAATCCCACGATCAAAGAGTCTTGTGACAATGATTCGACGCAGATTGTTGAAACACAACCCGAACCAAGAAGAAGCAAAAGGGCACGTAAAAATAAGGGTCTAGGACCAGATGAAATTGATTCTCAACTTATTTCTGTTTATCTAGTTAAAGGAAATAACAAGAATGATGTTCATAAAATTCCTATTATTCTTCAAATTAAAGATGATCCTAAAACATATAAAGAAGCGGTGACTTCTAGAGACGCTTATTTTTGGAAGGATGCTATCCAAGATGAAATGGATTCAATTATGTCAAACCATACTTGGGAACTAGTTGATCTTCCAAAGGGATCAAGACCCATTGGATGCAAATGGGTGTTTAGAAAAAAGTATCACAGCAACGGTACATTAAACACCTACAAGGCTAGACTAGTAGCAAAAAGATTTAGACAAAAGGAAGGTATTGATTATTTTGATACATATGCACCAGTAGCAAAAACTACAACAATTAGAATATTGTTTGCACTAGCTTCCTTAAACAACCTTATTGTACATCAAATGACGTTAAAATAGCATTCCTAAATGGAGATCTCGATGAGGAAATTTATATGGAGCAACCAGAAGGCTACATACTTCATGGAAATGAACAAAAGGTATGCAAACTTTTCAAATATTTATATGGTTTAAAACAGACACCAAAACAATGGCATCAAAAATTTGACACTGCCATACTTTCAAATGGGTTCATTCCAAACTCTTGTGACAAATGCTTGTACACAAAGGTGTGTGGAAATGCTATAATATTTCTATGTCTATATGTTGATGACATGTTGATTATTAGCAATGAAATGAATGGAATCTTAGAAACAAATGGTTTTCTAACTTCCACATTTAAGATGAAAGATCTTGGATTAGTTGACACAATATTAAGGATCAAAGTAAAACGAAATAGTGGGGGTTATGAACTTAATCAAACACATTATATTGAAAAAATGTTGGAAAAGTTCAAACACCTTAACTTTAAGGAAATAAACACTTCGTTCGATCCTAGTGTCAAACTTCAAAAGAACAATGGTAGATCTATGGCACAATTAGAATATGCAAGTGCAATTGGATGTCTAATGTACTTAATGCAATGTACCAGACCAGACATAGCATTTGCGGTTAGTAAAATGAGTAGATTTACTAGCAATCCAAATGATGAGCATTGGAAGGCCATAACAAGGATTTTTGGATATTTGTTAAAAACTAAAAGTCTTGGCCTTCATTATGGTAAATTTCCTGCCATACTAGAAGGATATACCGACGCAAGTTGGATATCAAGTGTTGGAGATTATAAATCTACAACTGGGTGGATATTCACATTAGCTGGAGGTGCGATCTCTTGGAAGAGTAAGAAACAAACATGCATTACTCTCTCAACCATGGAATCAAAGTTTGTGCCCCTTGCGTCTGCTGGACAAGAAGCAGAATGGTTGAGGGATCTTTTATTGGAGGTCCCATTAGCTAAAGATAATGTCTCAAAATTATTGATATATTGTGATAGTCAAGCCACCCTGGCTAGAGCATTCAGTGAAGTATACAATGGAAAGTCTAGACACATAGGTCTTAGACATTCTCTCGTGAGAAAAATGATAAAGGATGGGATCATTTCACTGACGTATATACAAATAAGCTATAATTTGGCTGATCCTTTTACTAAACCACTGGCCAGAGATTTAGTAAAGTCTACCTCGAAAGGTATGGGATTAAAACTCCTTGAATGAGGGTTCCGACAATGATAGAAACCCAATCTGAAGTTAATACATCTTAACCTAAGATTCATTGGGTAACAACAAGTCGTTGATTTGGAAAATTGGTGCAACATTCTGTGATACTGTTGACTATTAGAAATCAATGGTTGAGTTTTAAAGAAACTATTAATGAAGTTCTATATCAAGGATATGTATTTGAAGAGATACTAATGAAACTTCACCTATATGAATCTTGAGATGGTGTCGTCTCAAAGTGAGAGTTGGAGTTTCTCTCATGAAAAATTCATGAAAACAGGAAAAGCACGTGGCCATCAATAGTGCTAGGCGAGATATGTAGGCGAAGAAACTCTAAAAGTGTGTGTATAACAATGTCGGTCTGATCACATGAGATAATGGTTCAAAGCATAGCTACCAAACGTTCCGATTAGACTTTGCGTTGTCTTAACTAAGGTTAAGTTCAAATCGAAAGATACCTAACTGTATTAACACTTTTATCTTCTGTATTCTGGAATTGGATTTGTCATTATTAGAACAAGTGGGGGATTGTTGTAATTAGATCAATTAACATTACAATTTGTGTTCTAAAATGACAAAGTAGTAAAAGTGAGTAAATGCTAATAAATGCATGTAATAAAGTCCCACATTGCAGGATTCACTCACTTTGAAAGCCTATAAAAAGTTAATATCATTAACTCAACAAAAGGACAAAAGAGGATAAAGTGCCACATTGAGAGAGAGAGAGAGAGCGAGAGAGGGAGAGAGGGAGAGAGAGAGAGAGAGAGAGAGAGAGGGGGAGAGAGAGAGAGAGAGAATGGCGAGAGTAGAGAGATAGGGAGCGATTTTGGGAGAGAACTCAGTTCTTTTTGTCATGTTTGTTCGTTTGCTGAAAAACAGGGGCGGAAAGATAGAGAGGAAGAGAGTGTGATGTGTTCTCTTCATTCCAGTTAGGGTTGGATCTTTTGTCTTTCAGGTTGTGGTTTGGGCTTAGCCCAATTGTTTTTTTTCTAACTAAACCTCCTATCTACTTCGCCTGAACCCTCCATTTCTTTCTTTTGAACCCAACTTTTTACTATTTTAAGTGCCTCCATTTCAATTTATTTTTAATCTTTGTTTTAATTTCAAAAATATTTTTATATATTTAGATTCTATTTTTATTATAAAAATACAAAAAAAAACATTAGATTAATCTCTCAATCCAAAAATTAATAAACCTTGGTCCAACGCCAAGTCGTTACAAATAATTCTCGATCCAACGTCGAGCTTCTTCTTTTCGAAAACCCTTTTTTTAACCATACCGAAAGATCGTGTGACAAGGGGTGAACACTGTTAGAACAAGATTTGTTCTTATCAATTATCTTAGTTTTGATGATAACAATAATATGAATTTTGCTTAAGATAATATGGTACTCTAATCCAATGCAATTTCCCTTTCAGGAAATATATAAAGAGTACGCATAATTCAGCGCTCAGAAGATGTGTCTCAAATGGTTCAGCATGCAACATCAGAACATGGTCTGGCAAGACATCAGAAGATGGTCGAAGCAGAATCAGAACATGGGTCTATGGAAGCATCAGAAGAACATGAGATCAGAAGCACTGAAAATCAGAAGATGGTATCACGCTCAGAAGCACTTCAAGGTCAGAAGATCAGAAGATGCTGTGCACCAAGCTGTTTGACTCTGATGATATTCAAACGTCGTATTCACAAACATCAGATCAGAAGGAAGTACACGTGGCAGACTACGCTGACTGACAAAAGGAACGTTAAAGCTACTAAAGGCTACGTCAGTAGACACAGCGTGAACAAGGCTCGAGGTAGTTGACAAAAGCGTATAACATTAAATGCAAAGCTGTACGGAACACGCAAAGCATTAAATGCATTCAACGGTCATCTTCTCAACGCCTATAAATATGAAGTTCTGATGAGAAGCAAGGTTAACGATTCTGCACAAAATCAACTTATATCAAACTTGCTGAAACGCTGTTCAAATCTAAACTCAGAATCTTCATCTTCATCAAAGCTCACTACATTGCTGTTGTAATATCTTAGTGAGATTAAGCTTAAATTGTAAGAGAAATATCACAGTTGTGATTATCGCTTTTAAGAAGCATTTGTAAACTCTTGAATAGATTACATTAAGTTGTAAGGAACTAGAGTGATCAGTTGATCAGTATACTCTAGGAAGTCTTAGCAGTTGGCTGAGCAGGAAGTCTTGGCAGTTGGCTGAGCAGGAAGTCTTGGCAGTTGGCTGAGCAAAAAGTCTTAGGAGTGAACTAAGCCTAGAGTGATCGTGTTGATCAGTAGACTCTAGAAAAAGTCTTAGGAGTGAACTAAGCAGTTGTTCCTGGAGTGATCAGGTTGTGATCAGAAGACTCTGGAAGACTTAGTTGCGGCTAAGTGGAGAACCATTGTAATCCGTGCGATTAGTGGATTAAATCCTCAGTTGAGGTAAATCATCTCTGCGGGGGTGGACTGGAGTAGCTTCGTTAACAGCGAACCAGGATAAAAATATTTGTGCATTTATTTTTATCGTCCAAGATTTAAAGTCACACTTATTCAATCCCCCCCCCTTTCTAAGTGTTTTTCTATCCTTCAATTGGCATCAGAGCGCCGGTTCTAAGGTGCAAGCACTTAACCGTGTTTAGAAAAGATTCAGGAAGAGAAAAACGCTTCATCTAAAAGATGGTTGATGAAAGTGAAAGGACTATACCTACACCTGCATCTACATCTGGCTCTGCTGAGCAATACAACGGTAACAATGGTTATACTAGACCGCCGGTATTTGATGGTGAAAACTTTGAATACTGGAAAGATAAACTGGAAAGTTACTTTCTGGGTCTAGATGGTGATCTATGGGATCTTCTGATGGATGGTTACAAACATCCTGTAAATGCCAGAGGCGTAAAGCTGTCAAGGCAAGAAATGAATGATGATCAAAAGAAGCTTTTCAGGAATCATCATAAATGTAGAACTGTTTTGCTGAATGCTATCTCTCATGCTGAGTATGAGAAGATATCTAACAGGGAAACGGCCTATGACATATATGAGTCCTTGAAAATGACTCATGAAGGAAATGCTCAAGTCAAGGAGACAAAAGCTCTTGCCTTAATCCAGAAGTATGAAGCCTTCAAGATGGAGGATGATGAAGACATTGAAAAGATGTTTTCGAGATTTCAAACTCTTACTGCTGGATTGAGAGTTCTTGACAAAGGATACACCAAGGCTGATCATGTGAAGAAGATCATCAGAAGCTTACCCAGAAGATGGGGTCCTATGGTGACTGCATTCAAGATTGCAAAGAATCTGAATGAAGTTTCTCTGGAAGAGCTTATCAGCGCCTTGAGAAGTCATGAAATAGAGCTGGACGCAAATGAGCCTCAAAAGAAAGGTAAGTCTATTGCATTAAAATCAAATATCAAGAAATGCACTAACGCTTTTCAGGCCAGAGAAGAAGATCCTGAAGAATCAGAATCTGAAGAAGAAGATGAACTGTCCATGATTTCCAGAAGGCTAAATCAACTCTGGAAGACCAAGCAAAGGAAGTTCAGAGGCTTCAGAAGTTCAAGGAAATTTGAACGTGGAGAATCTTCTGAAGAAAGAAGATTTGACAAGAAGAAGGTCATGTGCTATGAATGCAATGAGCCTGGACACTACAAGAATGAATGTCCAAATCTTCAAAAGGAAAGTCCCAAGAAAAAGTTTCATAAGAAGAAAGGTCTTATGGCAACCTGGGATGAGTCAGAAGATGATTCAGAAGATGAGCAGGCCAACTGTGCGCTGATGGCGACAGAAGATGACGGATCAGAATCTACATCAGAATCAGATTCTGAAGAGGTATTTTCTGAACTTACTAGAGATGAGTTAGTTTCCGGTCTAACTGAACTTCTGGAACTCAAGTCTCAGATTAGTCTCAAATACAAAAAGCTGAAAAAGCAATTTGAATTTGAAACAAAGAAGCTTGAGTTGGAGAATTCTGAATTAAAAGAAAAACTTTTAAATTTATCCAATAATGTTGGATCTCCTTCTGATTCAGAAAAATCCACTCCTAGTCTGAACCATATTCTGAAAGAATATGATTTAAGTTTCAGAAAGTTCTTATCTAGAAGTATTGGCAGAAGTCAGCTAGCTTCTATGATATATGCTGTGTCTGGAAACAAAAGAGTTGGCATTGGTTATGAGGGTGAAACCCCATACAAACTTGAACCTGTTGATGAAATGAAAATTACATACAAGCCATTGTATGATCAGTTCAAGTATGGCCACTCTCATGATATTAGGCACACCTCACATGCACAAAGTTTTCACATAACACACACTAAGAAGCATGTGACACAACCTAGGAAATATCATGAAACTCACATTAAGAATTATCATGCTGTTCCTCCTATTGCTTACAATGTTAAACCCAAGTTCAATCAGAACTTGAGAAAATCTAACAAGAAAGGACCCAAAAAGATGTGGGTACCTAAGGATAAGATTATTCCTATTGCAGATATCCTTGGCTGCAAGAAGGACAAAGCACAACATGTCATGGTACCTGGACTCTGGATGCTCGCGACACATGACAGGAAGAAGGTCTATGTTCCAAGACCTGGTGCTTAAGTCTGGAGGAGAAGTCAAGTTCGGAGGAGATCAGAAGGGCAAGATAATTGGCTCTGGAACTATAAAGTCTGGTAACTCTCCTTCCATTTCTAATGTACTTCTTGTAGAAGGATTAACTCATAACCTCTTATCTATCAGTCAATTAAGTGACAATGGTTATGATATAATCTTCAATCAAAAGTCTTGCAAGGCTGTAAATCAGAAGGATGGCTCAATCCTATTTACAGGCAAGAGGAAGAACAACATTTATAAGACAGATCTGCAAGATCTTATGAGTCAGAAGGTGACTTGTCTTATGTCTGTTTCTGAAGAGCAGTGGGTCTGGCACAGAAGATTAGGTCATGCTAGTTTGAGAAAGATCTCTCAGATTAACAAACTGAATCTTGTCAGAGGACTCCCTAATTTGAAATTCCAATCAGATGCTCTTTGTGAAGCATGTCAGAAGGGCAAGTTCTCCAAACCTGCATTCAAGTCTAAGAATGTTGTTTCTACCTCAAGGCCATTAGAACTCTTGCACATTGATCTGTTTGGCCCAGTCAAAACAGCATCTGTCAGAGGAAAGAAATATGGATTAGTCATCGTAGATGATTATAGCCGCTGGACATGGGTAAAATTCTTGAAACACAAGGATGAGACTCATTCAGTGTTCTTTGATTTCTGCATTCAGATTCAATCTGAAAAAGAGTGTAAAATCATAAAGGTCAGAAGTGATCATGGTGGTGAATTTGAGAACAGACTCTTTGAAGAATTCTTCAAAGAAAATGGTATTGCCCATGATTTCTCTTGTCCTAGAACTCCACAGCAAAATGGGGTTGTAGAACGAAAGAATAGGACTCTTCAAGAAATGGCCAGAACCATGATCAATGAAACCAATATGGCTAAGCATTTCTGGGCAGAAGCAATAAACACTGCATGTTATATTCAGAATAGAATCTCTATCAGACCTATTCTTAATAAGACTCCCTATGAATTGTGGAAGAATAAAAAGCCCAACATTTCATATTTCCATCCTTTTGGATGTGTGTGCTTTATTCTAAACACTAAAGATCATCTTGGTAAGTTTGATTCCAAAGCTCAAAAGTGTTTCCTTCTTGGATATTCTGAACGCTCAAAAGGCTACAGAGTATACAATACTGAAACATTGGTTGTAGAAGAATCAATCAATATCAGGTTTGATGATAAGCTTGGTTCTGAAAAACCAAAGCAAGTTGATAATTTTGCAGGTTGTGATATTGACATATCAGAAGTTGTTGAGCCAAGAAGCAACGCATCAGAAGCAGAGCTTCTCAGAAGCAAAGAATCTGAAGATCAAGTATCAGCTTCTCTGGAGGATCTAAGTATTTTTGAAGAACCATCTGTCAGAAGATCATCCAGACTCATCTCTGGTCATTCAGAAGATGTCATTCTTGGAAAGAAGGATGATCCAATCAGAACAAGAGCATTCCTTAGAAACAATGCAGACTGTCAATTAGGTCTTGTATCTTTGATCGAGCCAACTTCTGTTGATCATGCTCTAGAAGATCCAGACTGGATAATTGCTATGCAAGAAGAACTAAATCAGTTTACAAGGAATGATGTTTGGGATCTTGTTCCTAGACCAGATGGATTCAATATAATTGGTACAAATTGGGTCTTCAGAAACAAGCTCAGAATGAGAAGATGAGAAATTCTTACGTATGAGTATCCTTTGATATGAAATTTTTGTTAAGAAGTTCTGATAGAAATCAATTAGAAATTGTGATTCAGTTATTACTAACGTTTCAGTGTCTAAGTTGATTCAGAATCTCTCTTTAAAGCAAAACAGCTGTAACTGGCTATCCAGATGGTAAACACGTGTTCACTATTCCTGGACAAGCGTGCGTGCAGTTGAGGGGACGTCTACTTAGGTAACTGTGCAAATCACGTCTTTTGTCATTATTATCTCTCCTCATGTCACGTAACATTAAATGCTTTTCATCATTTACTCTCTTTCAATTTTTTTTTTATATACTCTTCAAACGTTTCTTTTCCCTCTCATATTTCTCTCTCTCTGCATTTGGTTTCTTTTTCATCTCTCTATTTTCATATCATAAACCCTAGCAGTTTCCAATATCTGAAAATTCATCATGAATCCATCGTCAAGCTCTGGGAATCAAGACAATGATAGGAAACAAAAGAGAAAAGCATCTGCTGAACCAGAAACCAAATCTAAAAGAGTTAGGATCTCCTATGACCCTCTCAAAGTGTATCAACCCTTTGACGGTTCCCGTCAATCACCTCCCTCTTCAAAGACCTCCACCACCTCTTCCTCCTCATTCATCCTCTCGGAACCACCTTCTTCACCATCTGATATCTCCTCTCCTTTAACCCTTCCATCAGATATTTCTTCATCCCTCTCATATCCTTTTCCCACCAGAACACCTAATCCCTATAGTGTTGTTCTTCCCGACTCAAGGTTCACTGTCAACCCTCCAACCCCTACCACTCAAACATATCTGGAGCTTTTACATGCTGATGTAAATGGCTGGCTGGAGATTCTTGGTGCTGCTCACCTTAATCATCTGGATGAGTATGCTACAAACAACCTCTGGAATACCTTTCGTCAGGATTTTCTGGAGAAGGCTACAGACACTCAGAGAAGGATTATGTCTGAAGCTCCTGGTGTTCGTGGTCTCCGGCTGGAAGTTGGTGAGAGCAGCCACCACTGTCTCATCAGGAACAGAAGTGTTCTTGAAGAGAAGATACCTGCAGATGAGTTGGAAGAAGAAAATCTCTGCAGAGATATCGTGGTATGGAAACCCCGATCTTCTGTGCTCTGGTTTCCTGTGCTGACTGGAGATTTTCAGTGGCTGTTCAACTGGTTCAGAATGAACCCTTCTGAAAAAGCACCTCACATGGTCTTTCCAGTAGTGGTTTATCGTGCTGATGTTGCTGGTCCTACTCCTCCAACAAACCTAGCAGCTATTCTTCAAGCATTGGAAGATGGAACTTCTGAGCTGCCTGAACCAGAATATGCCAAGGCTCCTTCTGAGTCAGACTCAGATGAGGAAATGGGAGATGCACAAGCTGAAGATCTTCCAGAAGATCACCCTGCTGAGATTGCTGTCCCTCTGGGCAGAAATACTGGTGCTTCTTCTTCTGGTGAAACCTCAGCTCTGATGGAGACCTTGGAAACTCTTCATCAGAATCAAGCTATGCTGGCTTCTCGTTTGGACGCGCAAGAAGCAGCCAATGCTGAGTTTCGTTCCTTCATGACAAGGCAAGCTACAAGCACTGACGGGATTCATGATGTTCTGGCGCGGATTTTGCGTAGGCTAGGATCTTAGTCTTTTGGTCTTTGTAGTTTCCTTTCCTTGTTGCATCTGTTTTTCCTGCATTCTTCTTGTAATCCTCTTTTGCTGATCAATGAAAAAGTTTCTTTGTGTCTTACATTCCAGTAAATAATTTTTTTGTCGTTTTATACATCTGAATTTTTTTTATATATTCTTTTTGATGTTATGACAAAAAGGGGGAGAAAGATAAATGATAAATGAATTGATTAAATCTATCAGTTGCTGGGTAAAGGCTCCCACACATTCACTAACAAGAACTGCAAGTTCTATATGGTTTAAGTGTTTTGCAGGTACAGAGAAGTGAAGTGAATCTTCAAAGCAAACACTAGAAGCAAAACCATGGAAACTGAAGCAAGCTGAGTGCTGTCAAGCTTCAGAGATCAGAAGCAAGAAAGAAGAATGAATCAGAAGCACTGATAATAGAATTTGAATATCATTGTCTATCCTGTTATGACAAAATTCTATTTGCCCTGATACATATAATGTTATGGCTCTGATACATTATTTGCTCTGATACATGTTTTTAGCCTAAATGCTCTGATACATTTGGCTCTGATACATATCATGTATTTGAATATACATTTTATGTTCTAACTCGTTCATGCTGACTTTTGTCGTTTAGTTTTTGTTCTGTAACATTTCAGGATGTAGAGATGCTCAGATGATGCTCTGGTACATTCAACAATGTTCTGATACAAATCTAGCATGAAGTGATGTTGGTAGACATTCAAAGTTCTGAAGCTATCCGAGGGAAGCAGAAATCAGAAGATGTGAATGTTCTAAAAGATCCAGTAATTCAAGTTCTGAAGCTGTCCTGAATGGAAGCAGAAGTCAGAAGCTGTGAATGTTCTGAAGATCAAAGAAACTCAAGTTCTGAAGCTGTCCTGAATGGAAGCAGAAGTCAGAAGCTGTGAGTGTTCTAAGGATCTAAAGAAATTCAAGTTCTGAAGCTGTCCAATGGAAGCAGAAGTCAGAAGCTATGAATTCTCTGAAGGCAGAAGCTTATATGATCGTCTCTACCGAAATAATCAGGGAAGTCTTTTATCAAAGTTCTTCGAGTATTTATTTCAGGGGGAGATTATTTATCTCAGGGGGAGATTGTTAATCTCAGGGGGAGACATATTCATATGCTTATGCTATAGCTGTGTAATTTGTCTTTTGCCGTCTACTCTTTCTGATCGCAAATTCATATCATTTATATATGTTTTTGTCATCATCAAAAAGGGGGAGATTGTTAGAACAAGATTTGTTCTTATCAATTATCTTAGTTTTGATGATAACAATAATATGAATTTTGCTTAAGATAATATGGTACTCTAATCCAATGCAATTTCCCTTTCAGGAAATATATAAAGAGTACGCATAATTCAGCGCTCAGAAGATGTGTCTCAAATGGTTCAGCATGCAACATCAGAACATGGTCTGGCAAGACATCAGAAGATGGTTGAAGCAGAATCAGAACATGGGTCTATGGAAGCATCAGAAGAACATGAGATCAGAAGCACTGAAAATCAGAAGATGGTATCACGCTCAGAAGCACTTCAAGGTCAGAAGATCAGAAGATGCTGTGCACCAAGCTGTTTGACTCTGATGATATTCAAACGTCGTATTCACAAACATCAGATCAGAAGGAAGTACACGTGGCAGACTACGCTGACTGACAAAAGGAACGTTAAAGCTACTAAAGGCTACGTCAGTAGACACAGCGTGAACAAGGCTCGAGGTAGTTGACAAAAGCGTATAACATTAAATGCAAAGCTGTACGGAACACACAAAGCATTAAATGCATTCAACGGTCATCTTCTCAACGCCTATAAATATGAAGTTCTGATGAGAAGCAAGGTTAACGATTCTGCACAAAATCAACTTATATCAAACTTGCTGAAACGCTGTTCAAATCTAAACTCAGAATCTTCATCTTCATCAAAGCTCACTACATTGCTGTTGTAATATCTTAGTGAGATTAAGCTTAAATTGTAAGAGAAATATCACAGTTGTGATTATCGCTTTTAAGAAGCATTTGTAAACTCTTGAATAGATTACATTAAGTTGTAAGGAACTAGAGTGATCAGTTGATCAGTATACTCTAGGAAGTCTTAGCAGTTGGCTGAGCAGGAAGTCTTGGCAGTTGGCTGAGCAGGAAGTCTTGGCAGTTGGCTGAGCAAAAAGTCTTAGGAGTGAACTAAGCCTAGAGTGATCGTGTTGATCAGTAGACTCTAGAAAAAGTCTTAGGAGTGAACTAAGCAGTTGTTCCTGGAGTGATCAGGTTGTGATCAGAAGACTCTGGAAGACTTAGTTGCGGCTAAGTGGAGAACCATTGTAATCCGTGTGATTAGTGGATTAAATCCTCAGTTGAGGTAAATCATCTCTGCGGGGGTGGACTGGAGTAGCTTCGTTAACAGCGAACCAGGATAAAAATATTTGTGCATTTATTTTTATCGTCCAAGATTTAAAGTCACACTTATTCAATCCCCCCCCCCTTTCTAAGTGTTTTTCTATCCTTCAAACACCTCTTGAATACCTCGATTCTTTTGGATTAACACTTTTTTTAAAACCTTACATTAATCAAATCAAGAGATTAAGTGACAAGGGGTGAACACCTCTTGATTACCTTGATCTTTTGAATTAAAACATTAATCAAATCAATAGATTAAGTGACAAGGGGTGAACACCTCTTGAATACCTTGATCTTTTGAATTAAAACATTAATCAAATCAAGAGAACAAGTGACAAGGGGTGAACACCTCTTGAATACCTTGATCTTTTGAATCAAAACATATTAATCAAACCAAGAGATTAAGTGACAAGGGGTGAACACCTCTTAAATACCTTGATCTTTTGAATCAAAACACATTAATCAAACCAAGAGATTAAGTGACAAGGGGTGAACACCTCTTGAATACCTTGATCTTTTGAATCAAAACAAATTAATTAACTTGGACAACAAGTGACAATGGGGCTCGCTCCTGTTGAATACCTTGGGTAAAGACGCGTTAGGTGCACACCTATGCTCAATCCTTTACTAAACGTCCGCAAATATCTCCTTACCATTATAAATCTCTTTTTATAAACGAGACACTTATTCAACTTCAAATGCGAACATACTTCCACATGTGAAGATCGAATATCTTCCACTCGAATGCGATGATGGCCAAAATCTCGTCTCACTCTTGATTTAGTCATCCATTCTTGTAGTGATCTCATATCCACGTGCACGTAGTATTTCCATTCGAAAGCGATCGAGTACCTCTCGCTAAAATCAACCAACAAACTTTCGTGGTTCTTCGTCTGAACTACGATTGCTCTGACTTTCCCATTGCACTAGGGAATACGTAGGCACAAGATACGAACGTCTTGGCGAGCATAATAATAAAAAATCTTTTCTTTTTCCTCATAATAATAAAAAACCCTAAAAACCTTTTCTTTTATCTTTTCTTGATTAATAAGCAAGAAGAACGCAAACATTACACTAACACTCAAACACTAAAACTAACTAAATGGGTCCCATCGAGTACGATGGAGGTGAGGGGTGCTAATACCTTCCCCTTGCTTAACCGACTCCCGAACCCTAATTTGATTGCAATGACCAACTTATCCCTTTCCTTTTCATTCGTGGATTTTATCGATATTTTTCCTTTCCTTCTTGGAATAAATAAAGTTTGGTGGCGACTCTGTTGATATTTCGAGCGCGCGATTACGCTCGAGTATTTTTTTGCTGCTACAGTGGGCAAAAATTATATTATTTCACCCAGGATCGCAACCTTGTGAAACAATATTATTTTGGCCTATAAAAGCATGATTTCGGATTCAGAATGTCACATCACAAATTCGAAAATCCTCTAAATAATTCCAGATCGTTCTTCGCTACATTCGAGTTTTCGCCGGTCTTGCGCAAACTCGATAAGGTTGAATTATCTTGGGTATCCCTGCATCGAAACTCTAAGACATTCGGGAGTGCTTGAAATACTATAAAGAAAGTGATTCCATTCACGATTCCAGCCTCGGTCCTTTCGATTGAAACATATATTTTATAACGGGTGTGAATCGACTTCTCCCGAGTCTTTCCATCTCCTGTCATGTGGTAAAATGGTTGGGTCATTGTTGCTTTTCCTCTCCTTTGCAAATTGATACTAGCACGTCAATGTGTAATTTGTAAATTCAATAGAAGTAACCTACACCAGTTGAATATCAGTATATTTGTACTAGAAAATTTGTTCAATTTTAATTTCCCATTTCATATACGTTTTTGGGTCATTTTTTGTACAAAGTGCAGTACTTTTATTAACATCCCACATAACCTATCTTCTCTAGGTTCATCATGCCTCATTCTCCTATAAACTTTTTCATCACTATTAATTTATGCGTTTTCTAATTATTCAATTTTAGGAATTTAAAAACGTATTCGTTTATTTGACTTAACACTTCACTTGTTTCACATTAAGTGAATCCATTGCATTTAATGCAAGGTGAATTTACTTTTATTTTTTTTAAGATTTATATCTTTCATATTGTTAATTTACACGACACTTAGTGTCCGTTTGGTTCAACGGAGGGGAGGGGAGGGGAGAGAATTTAATCGAGGGGAGGGGGGTGGAGGGGAAGGGAGGGGAGGGAATTTAACTAAATATATATTTGGTTCAAAGAAGGGGAATGGAGGGGAGGGGAGGGATTTTTAACAAAAGTATGTTTGGTTCACAAGGGGAGGGGAGGGATTTTAAAATCAATTTACCTTTTTATCTTAATAAATATTATTATTTGTACTTAGTAAATATAATTCTAAATAACAATATAATTCTAAATAATAATAGTATTGAGTAAATTTCACCAAATAATAACTTGTTCATTCATAAACCATAATATAATCGTAAACAACAACACATATTAGTTGAATTATATATCTTCAACGCAAATCAAACCATTATCTGATCATCTCATTCATCTAACCCAATAAAATAATTTTTATAATTAAAAATAAATAAAATAATATTAAAATATTAAAAAATAGAACAGATAATATTAGAGTTAAAATTTTTATTTATAACATAAATATATTATATTTGCATATTTTGTATATTATTATTATTACTATTATTATTATTATTATTAGTATAATAAAAAAAACCTTATTACTATCATATATTATAAAAAAGAACTGATATAAATATAAGGATGTTATTATTATTAAAAAATAACTTAATATAAAAAAGGAAACTTCAACAAAATAAAAAGAAAAAAACCGTACAATAGAAAAAAAATAAACGTGAAATAATACAAAGAAAAAATTTAGTCTTTAATGATTCAATAAGGACAATTTTGGAATTAAAAAAAATAATTGAGGTTAAAATAGGGAAAATAATAAAACTATAATTATTGAATCTTCCCTCCCCTCCAAATCCCTCCAATTTGGAGAGGAGCAAAAAGTGAGTCTAGGAGGGATTTTGCTCCCCTCCCCTCCCCTCCACTCCCCTCATAAAAAATGAACCAAACACATATTGATATAATTATCCCCTCCCCTCCCCTCCCCTCCCCTCCATCTACTCCCAACCAAACGGACCCTTAAGCAAATACCGCAGGGGGCTTGAGCATTAACTCCCTATCAAAATAACCATACTTGTCAATCTCAAGCTTCTCTTCATATTTTCAATCAGAGTCAGAGCTCGATAAATTCTTTGACTAATGATCCAGCACACTTGAACATATGTTATTATACCTAATTGTTCATTAAATACTTTGTTATCACTAAAACCTAAGGAATATGGTATAAACCAATTTTCTTCCAACATATCATGTGTATTATTTTTGCCACAAGTATTATTTACACAAGTAAGAAATTAGCCTAAATCACCTCAGTAGCAGAACTAAACCTTCTTAAAAGATCATTAACAGCTGAAACAGTAACAACACCTAATACACAAGAATCCATAACAAGAAAAATTATAGTCACCCATCCATAAGCCTGATAATAAACACACACAAAAAAGAACATCGTGGTATCGCGATGATTTGTCTACAATCCCTTCACCAGTAATTTCAAATCAACAATCGTAAAATAGGAGTCTAGTCACGGTTTAAAAATAGGTAAAAATCGTTTGAAAAAATATTTAAAAAGGGACTAACATGACTCAATTAAATTTTGTAAGGATTAAATAGGGACCTTTTTTAGGGACTAATTTGGACTCTCCCTTTTTTGTGAGGGACTAAAGTAGATCTTCACTGACATTCCAGTCACAATTCAAAAGTAAGAAAAAAACTGGCTTAAAAAAAATATTTGTAGAGGAACTAACATGACTCGGTTGAATTTTGTAAGGGATTTAATAGGCGCTTTTTTTTCTCAGGGACTAATTTTACCTCTGCAGTTTTTGTAAGGGACTATAATGGACCTTCACTCATTAATTAAATTAGTAGTTATAGATTTTCCACACTCACACATAGTCAACCACTTACGCTGGACGAAAATGATGTTGTGGTCGTAAATTAGCGGAAACATGGTAGCAACAAGTTCTGTTAATATTTAATTTTTTTTACAGAAAAAACATTAGCAACAACAAGTGTTTTTGCTTTTTTTTTTTGTTATTGATGTAAGATGTGTTTTTATTTTTAAAAAAATAAAGATGCAAAATATATGTGTTTAAAAAAAAGAATGAAATATTAGTGTCATAATTTTGATCGAAAAGTATATAAATTTTTTTAAGATTCGATCTTTGTGGATTTCCATGGATCTCCCTGTAGCGGGGGATTGAGCACGAAGATGGGAAATAAATTTGGGGGCGAGACAGGAAGCAGAGAAACATCCTCCAAAAATTGTTTTGCCCCGTTGACATCCTTAGATATGAGAAGACAATTATTCACAATGTGAATCCCAAATTTAAAATGGGGCCGAAGATAGCATTAGATAAGATTCCTTCTAATTGGTTTCATAAGCTTGGTTTCAAGCACTTTGCTTCCAACAATTCTTCTTTTCCTTCTCTTTGGTGTTTCTGTAAGTTGGATATAGACCCGTTGTTGCTGGCTTCTTTGGATCAGTTCGTGGTTTTCTCCTTTGTTTTGGATGGTAAGGTCTTGGCTTCTGCTGTGGTTTACTCATCCAATAATATGCATTATAAAAGAGTCTTATGGGACGAGCTTAGTAATGTGTTGGCGTTGCACTTGATTCCTTGGTCGATTCTTGGTGATTTTAATGCTACCGTTGGTGCCCATGAGCATAGTGGCAGTTGTAACACCCCAAATCTATCCAACGTTATATTTAAATCAGAATGCGGAAATTTCAAACATTAAACATGAGGCATTACATTCTCAACTTATTCCAACAAACAACCAACCTATATTTGGTTTATTATGATACATAGCATTCGGCGTTCACAACTTATAAATCATATACAACTTTATCCAACTAAAATCAAAACTTCAATTTATAATTATTCAAGAATTATTGTAATAACAACAATTAGAAACAATTTCAACAACAAATAATAACAACTATTCATCGTCTTATAATAACAACAACATGACCGACATAAACAATCATAATCCCATCCCGAGTGCTACGTATCAGAGCAAGACACCAATCGACTAACAGCAACTAAAGACTTCATAAAGTTACTTCGCTTCCACAGCTATTCTTGAGTACCTGCTCAATTACCCATAATAGGTAACATCATTACAGAAGGGGTGAGATATCATACAATATAAACAGGTGTATGATAAACAGTATATTAGATTAGGATTATACAAATTCTACCACTTTACATAGCAATTATACAACAACGAGTAAGCGACTTAAATCAATACAACTTACTAGCAACAACAACTTAGTAACAACAAGTTAATAACAACAACTTAATAACAATAACTTAGTAACAACAACTTAATAACAACAACTTAATAACAACAACTTAGTAACAACAACTTAATAACAACAACTTAATAACAACAACTTAGTAACAACGACTTAATCACAACAACAACTTAACAGTAATGACAACCTAACAGCAATTAACAACTTAATGGCAATCATAACTTATAACCAACAATAACTTAATCACAAAAGCCACTTATAACCACATCAACTTATATCAAACGACAATTTATCAGATAGCAACAACAACAACAACACGATAACAACTTAAACATCGACAACAACAACAACGGTAACAACTTAAACATCAACAACAACAACAACGGTAACAACTTAAACATCAACAACAGCTCAGACATACAAATCGAATGTGACTCAACTATGCAAATGCATGTGGTACCATTTGGAGTAAAACTCCCAACGTAAACATATGCCAGGTTATCGAGGCATTTCAACAACGTAAACAGGGTGCCATCAAGGCCAACGTAATCAGGTGCCATCTAGGCCAACGTAAACAATGCAAATGTATGCATGCGACAACAACCACAACGTCATAACAACAACAACGAAACAACAACAACAACGACAACAACAACGTAAACAACAACTTGAACATGCAACAGATGCATCAACTTAATCCAACATTGGTCATACGACCTACAACTTAAACATGCCCATAAGTCGGGACAATAACAACGCTGAACAACATAATCAATTTTCAACTTATTCAACATTGGCCATAGGCCTACAACATCATCAACGTAATCAACGACAATTCAACAGCAACGTATAACAACAACATTTCAACATAGTAATAACAACTTGTTCAACAACGACAACATATTCCCAACAACTTACTAACAACATATTCAACTATATCATGTTCAATAATAACATACTAGAAACAACATAACAACAACAACTCGACACAACGCTTACTCATACCGACTATTATTATAAGTCTTATTTATACTACTTAATAGCAACATATACTACATTCTACTCAACAACTTATACTTAATTGTCCACCAACTTACATCATCGGTCCTTATACTACTACCAAATTATTCCTACCAAGGTTGTAACAACTCTGCAGCTATCAACTTAATATTCGCTATCAACATCTACCACTAAGGCACCAACAACTTAATTATTATTATTTGTTAATTATCAACAACTCCGTTACTTGAATTACCGCTACATAAGCCATCATTATTGCTACAGTTACTTTTATCGCATTATAATTAGGCTACCGATTCAGCCTGCTACTTTATACTTCTGCCATTGCTCCTTCATGTTATTTTCCACTTTCTGCAACTTATACCACATGCCAACTATTTATAATAATAAGCATTACTACCAATTCATTTGATTGAATTTCTACAACTTAATTCAAGAACACAACATTTATAATAGCAACATAACAATTTTCCACCACTAAAACACAATACAACAGCAACCTACAAATCATCCCCAAATCAACACGGAACAACCAATTATGAATAACAACCAAGGACTCAGAATCAACCACATAATCAAACACCGACACTGAGGCAAATTCATAAACCCCATCCCACATACGTGTTCATCATATCCCCGGTTATAGAGTAAGAACCCCACCCTTACCTTTGGATTGGAGATTCCTCTACTCTCCCGGTTGCCATAGCTTATGCCGCCGCTTCCAACTTTTCTCCGAAAATCTTTTCTAACAACGTGTAGAGACGCACCAAAAACCTGTTCGGATATCGTTTTGTCAGACGGACTTAAAATCATCAAAACGAAAATCGCTCCGGTTAGAAGTTACCTCTACGAGTCTGGAACGCTGTGTCCAAGAACCGCGACGATCCAACGGTTGGATCGGGAGAAACGTTTTTTTTGCTAAGGTGTCTCACCACAGAAACTTGCTGCGAAAATTGGACTTCCCCTGGCTTTTATCTTCCGCCATGTCTCTCTTCTTCACCTCTCCTCCAAACCCTTATTTTCTTCGTACAGTACAACAAAAACCTATTTCTTTTCTTTTTCTTTATTTTCCAAATAACTCCTATAACTCTTATTGGGCCAATCATTCACACTTCCTCATTGCTATTTACCACACACTAATCCAACCCAATTCACTTAAATCAATTAGTCCAATAAATAAATCATATTATTCTTACTATTATCCTCCAATTAAATCGACTAAATAAATCCGACTTAAACTTAATATCTTCGATCATCATAACAATCCAATTTCAGCTAAATCCAATAAATAATTCCTTCCATAATTTAAATAACTAATTAATTAAATTCGGGGCGTTACAACTCTCCCCCACTTAGAATATTTTCGTCCTCGAAAATCTATTTGACACAATCATCCTGACACCTCACGCTTCAGCTGCGCAACTCTGATCATCCAACCTTAGTTCACTGTCCTCATTAAAGTTCCTGCCAACTTATATGATTCACAAGCTTCAACCAAGTTTCATTCACATCCATCACTTTACACACCATTAAGATAGTAAGATAAGTACATAACATCCAATACAATTCCGTCTACTATTAACAAGAGATTAAGGGTGATCAGTTCCTCAATTTGTCAATAGTTAGCCGACAATCATGATGAAGTATAACCCATCATTACTAAACTATAATAGCGCACTTTATCACTTGGCTCAAGTCACCTGAGCATAACGTCAAAGAATTCACTCCATAGTTTCCTCGACGCACGCAGCACAACACAATTCTTAAATATCTTCTAATACAGAAACGTCACTATACCAAGTATAATCCAAATCACTTTGCTCCACGAAAATTTATTCAAGTAGAGAACTTAAGCAATGTCAATAAATCCTTAGTCTTATAACTTCACTGATCTCCACAATCTCGCATTTTATCGTATTCTAATCACGATCTCAACATCGTCATCTCATCATTCGGTTAGTGACAAAACTTCCAAAATTTTCTTCTAGTTGACTCTGCAATCCACTTATATGATCCAACAACAAAACCTGTAACAACTCATCTTTACATCATCATCCAAACGTCGACGTCACGAGCAATAAAATTCCACTGACAACTTCGCAATTCACCAGCACCGCTGAAACATCGCAGCCTTTTAAAATTCTAACAAAAAGCGCTCAACTGCCAACACAAATATCTCCCTCGATACAGACCTTCCTGATACAAAATGATATACTAAACTGAAGGGAATTTCATGTAGATTCCAGAAATTCAAGAATCGTTTAAATCCGAGTTACGAGTAAAAAGTTATCACTTGTATAACATGGCTGGTCAAGGAATCCCGTATACCAGTCTGTACTAAATTCAGCATCAGACCCAAAACTTCAAACGCATCTTTCTCCCTCGTCGAAAACATGTAGCAGACAAAGTTTATATGAAAACTATAGGGAATTTCGCAAGCTTTCCGAAAAGTCCAGAATCGTCTCCATCGGAGTTACGAGCAAAAAGTTATCACCTGATTAGTGAAGGCTGTTCCATAAATACGAAAATACAGATTGGAAGTGATAACATGGGTTCTACCTTTCTCCCTTGCTTCCAAAAATTCCCAACCATCCTCACCGGCATAAAAATCCGCATCGACTCATCCAAATAATTCCTAACTTCGCTTGGTTTGACTTCGAACGGTTAACTCCCAAGAGTATCTTCTAATTAATCCAACCTCTCGTCCAACGACAAGTCACAGTTATTCCATCTCAAGGATACATCAACTCTACCGCGACATTAAAATCTTAAATCCGTGCTTCCTTCAAAATTAGAAAAAATCATGCCATCTCGCCAATACTCGCACTTATGCAATTCCTATTACACCGAACCAACTGTTCACACTTGAAACATCCAAGAGAAGCGCTAGCTTCTCCCTCACTTGGCTTCAAGCCCACTCCTACAAACAAACGACTAGAAAACAAATAAGTACCGACAGTGTTGTACACACTTGTCGCGTACCAAGGGATAAATAACATTATACACACTGGCCGGACAGACCGACCTGCTCTGATACCACTAATGTAACACCCCAAATCTATCCAACGTTATATTTAAATCAGAATGCGGAAATTTCAAACATTAAACATGAGGCATTACATTCTCAACTTATTCCAACAAACAACCAACCTATATTTGCTTTATTATGATACATAGCATTCGGCGTTCACAACTTATAAATCATATACAACTTTATCCAACTAAAATCAAAACTTCAATTTATAATTATTCAAGAATTATTGTAATAACAACAATTAGAAACAATTTCAACAACAAATAATAACAACTATTCATCGTCTTATAATAACAACAACATGACCGACATAAACAATCATAATCCCATCCCGAGTGCTACGTATCAGAGCAAGACACCAATCGACTAACAGCAACTAAAGACTTCATAAAGTTACTTCGCTTCCACAGCTATTCTTGAGTACCTGCTCAATTACCCATAATAGGTAACATCATTACAGAAGGGGTGAGATATCATACAATATAAACAGGTGTATGATAAACAGTATATTAGATTAGGATTATACAAATTCTACCACTTTACATAGCAATTATACAACAACGAGTAAGCGACTTAAATCAATACAACTTACTAGCAACAACAACTTAGTAACAACAAGTTAATAACAACAACTTAATAACAATAACTTAGTAACAACAACTTAATAACAACAACTTAATAACAACAACTTAGTAACAACAACTTAATAACAACAACTTAATAACAACAACTTAGTAACAACGACTTAATCACAACAACAACTTAACAGTAATGACAACCTAACAGCAATTAACAACTTAATGGCAATCATAACTTATAACCAACAATAACTTAATCACAAAAGCCACTTATAACCACATCAACTTATATCAAACGACAATTTATCAGATAGCAACAACAACAACAACACGATAACAACTTAAACATCGACAACAACAACAACGGTAACAACTTAAACATCAACAACAACAACAACGGTAACAACTTAAACATCAACAACAGCTCAGACATACAAATCGAATGTGACTCAACTATGCAAATGCATGTGGTACCATTTGGAGTAAAACTCCCAACGTAAACATATGCCAGGTTATCGAGGCATTTCAACAACGTAAACAGGGTGCCATCAAGGCCAACGTAATCAGGTGCCATCTAGGCCAACGTAAACAATGCAAATGTATGCATGCGACAACAACCACAACGTCATAACAACAACAACGAAACAACAACAACAACGACAACAACAACGTAAACAACAACTTGAACATGCAACAGATGCATCAACTTAATCCAACATTGGTCATACGACCTACAACTTAAACATGCCCATAAGTCGGGACAATAACAACGCTGAACAACATAATCAATTTTCAACTTATTCAACATTGGCCATAGGCCTACAACATCATCAACGTAATCAACGACAATTCAACAGCAACGTATAACAACAACATTTCAACATAGTAATAACAACTTGTTCAACAACGACAACATATTCCCAACAACTTACTAACAACATATTCAACTATATCATGTTCAATAATAACATACTAGAAACAACATAACAACAACAACTCGACACAACGCTTACTCATACCGACTATTATTATAAGTCTTATTTATACTACTTAATAGCAACATATACTACATTCTACTCAACAACTTATACTTAATTGTCCACCAACTTACATCATCGGTCCTTATACTACTACCAAATTATTCCTACCAAGGTTGTAACAACTCTGCAGCTATCAACTTAATATTCGCTATCAACATCTACCACTAAGGCACCAACAACTTAATTATTATTATTTGTTAATTATCAACAACTCCGTTACTTGAATTACCGCTACATAAGCCATCATTATTGCTACAGTTACTTTTATCGCATTATAATTAGGCTACCGATTCAGCCTGCTACTTTATACTTCTGCCATTGCTCCTTCATGTTATTTTCCACTTTCTGCAACTTATACCACATGCCAACTATTTATAATAATAAGCATTACTACCAATTCATTTGATTGAATTTCTACAACTTAATTCAAGAACACAACATTTATAATAGCAACATAACAATTTTCCACCACTAAAACACAATACAACAGCAACCTACAAATCATCCCCAAATCAACACGGAACAACCAATTATGAATAACAACCAAGGACTCAGAATCAACCACATAATCAAACACCGACACTGAGGCAAATTCATAAACCCCATCCCACATACGTGTTCATCATATCCCCGGTTATAGAGTAAGAACCCCACCCTTACCTTTGGATTGGAGATTCCTCTACTCTCCCGGTTGCCATAGCTTATGCCGCCGCTTCCAACTTTTCTCCGAAAATCTTTTCTAACAACGTGTAGAGACGCACCAAAAACCTGTTCGGATATCGTTTTGTCAGACGGACTTAAAATCATCAAAACGAAAATCGCTCCGGTTAGAAGTTACCTCTACGAGTCTGGAACGCTGTGTCCAAGAACCGCGACGATCCAACGGTTGGATCGGGAGAAACGTTTTTTTTGCTAAGGTGTCTCACCACAGAAACTTGCTGCGAAAATTGGACTTCCCCTGGCTTTTATCTTCCGCCATGTCTCTCTTCTTCACCTCTCCTCCAAACCCTTATTTTCTTCGTACAGTACAACAAAAACCTATTTCTTTTCTTTTTCTTTATTTTCCAAATAACTCCTATAACTCTTATTGGGCCAATCATTCACACTTCCTCATTGCTATTTACCACACACTAATCCAACCCAATTCACTTAAATCAATTAGTCCAATAAATAAATCATATTATTCTTACTATTATCCTCCAATTAAATCGACTAAATAAATCCGACTTAAACTTAATATCTTCGATCATCATAACAATCCAATTTCAGCTAAATCCAATAAATAATTCCTTCCATAATTTAAATAACTAATTAATTAAATTCGGGGCGTTACAGCAGTCATGCTCCGACGAAACGTCCCATGCGTGATTTTCAGTTATGGACTAATGTGAACCAGCTGTTTGATATCCCTTTTAAGAGAGCTTTCTATACCTGGTCCAATAAAAGGTCTTCCCCTTTCTCATTGAGAGGAGGTTAGATAGAGTCATTGTCAATCAGGCTTGGTTGAATCTGTAGATGCTTTTAAATTGGCTGCATTTTATGGTAAAATCTTCCTGTGTGTGTGTGATGTCTTGACTAATGTCATGACACACTATGTGTGGAATTGTGCAGGAATGTATGGTTGAGCTAATACAGGTTTTCGTTGGATGTCATGCTCGATGCCATGACCTCAGTCTCTGACAGCACTAGCTGTTATATTTTAGTTGTTATGTTTCCTTATTTATCAGGCTACAATTTAGGAAACTATATATTTTGTGCTGTATGATTTGCGTTAAAATATCTCGTACTACAGCATATATGAACATCCTAATGATGTGGAAATTAGGTTAACTTGGTTAACCCTAATTTATGTTTGGAAGGCCCAAGGCCCAAGTGCTTCCTATAAGAAGATTGCTAGTCCTACTTTCAGAGGCAGAGTTTGTGAGCGTGAGGATTATTGTGTGTTCTGTGTATTCATGTGTGTCTTAGTGTTTTTATTGTACTCCAAGAAATTGTCACCTTGATGATTGTATTGGATTAGGGTGTTTATGAGTTGTAATTGTTTTTGTCACTCTAAGCTTTTAAGCACGGGTGTGTGTCTCTTGATTGAAGCTTTGAAGCAAAATCAAGATTTGTATGAAGTGTATCTTCATCCTATTTTATTTGTCGTTGTTATTATCACTGCTCTGATTGAGGGGGAGTGAGTGGGAACTCAGGTCTAGCACTAGATTGAAATTGCATTGGGTAGGTCTTAAGTGAAGAGTTAAAAACAAGGGAGTTTAGCTCTGAATTAATACTGCTTATAGTGGATTTCCTCCCTAGCTTGGTAGCCCCAAGAGTAGGTATTGTTGTACGCCGAACTGGGTAAACAATCATTTGTGCTCCTTACTGTTTTTGTTTACTTTCTGCATAAATTTTATAATCAGTTCTGAAGTGGATGTCATAACATCTGACATGACATCGATCGTGTGGTGCTAGAATTTTCAATTGGCATCAGAGCATGCACCCTTCCTGTTTATTTCTGGGTGAGATCTAGGGAAAATAAATTCTGGTACTATGGACAAGGATGTAATAGTTTTTGGGAATAGGCCACCCATTCTGGATGGATCTAACTATGACTACTCGAAACCTCGTATGGTAGCCGTTCTGAAGTCTGTGGACAGCAAGGCCTGGAGAGATGTGAGCAAAGGATGGGAACATCCTATGAATAAAGATAAAGATGGAATAACTATGTTAATACCCAAAGAAGAATGGAACAAGAATGAGGAAGAACTGGCTTTGGGAAACTCCAAGGCTGTAAATGCGTTGTTCAATGGAGTAGACAAGAATATATTCAGACTTGTGCAGATGTTTATACTTCAGATGTTAACCACTAAGTTTGAAAATCTCAGGATGAAAGAGGATGAGACCATTCATGATTTCTACATGAACATTCTTGAAATTGTCAATACCTCTGGAGCCTTAGGAGAAAAAATGTCTTAAGAAAAGCTAGTGAGAAAGATCCTCAAATCACTACCTAAGAGATATTCTATGAAGGTTACTGCTATAGAAGAAGCTCAAGACATCAGCAAAATGAAGGTAGATGAACTTATTGGTTCCCTTCAAACCTTTGAGATGAGTATATGTGACAATGTTGAAAAGAAGAACAAGAGTATAACTTTAGTATCCAACACTGAAGAGGACTCAGAATAAAGCAATGGTGGGAGTGATGAAAATCTGTCAGAAGCCATAGCTATGCTTGGAAAACAATTCAACAAATTTATTAAAACATTTGATCAGAAGTCCAGACCCAATGTCAAGAACATCACCTCTGACAACAGTAGAACCTATGACTCTAGCAGGAGATGAAAAACTGAAGAGAAGCCCAACCAAGGAAAAGGAATTCAATGTCATGAATGTGAAGGTTATGGGCATGTTAGAGCTGAATGTTCCACCTATCACAAGAAGCAAAAGAAAGGGCTACCTGTCACTTGGTCTGATGGAGACTCTGAGAGTGATGCTGAAGAGGGACGTGCAAAACATGTCACAGCACTAACCAGTGTATGTGCATCTGATGATAATTCAAGTATAGATGAGCTCACATTTTTTAAACTTGTTGGCTCATACAAAGAGCTGTGTGTCAGGAGTGCAGAAGTGTGTAAGTTAGGGGAGAAGCAAAAGAAACTCATAAAGGAGTTGGAAGCTGAGAAGAAAGAACACCTAGCAACCATAGACTTACTCAACGGTGAAATCAGTATGTTAAACTCCAAACTCGATCAGATGTCAAAATCTATCAGAATGCTGAACAATGGAACTGAATCTTTGGAAGAAATTTTGTAAGCTGGACAAAGAACAGGACACATGTCTGGAATAGGATTTGTGGGTAAAATAGAATAAAATTTAGGGTTCATAAGGTCAAAGCCTGAAGCTCACATGACAAAACAAATGTCAAGACAAAGAGGAAATTTCAAAGATGGAGATGTCACTACTGTGGAAGATTTGGACACATAAAATCATTCTGCTTCAGACTGTATGGTTATCCTAATCAGACACCTCGGGACAAACCTAAGCACAATGTCCCTATCAAGAAAGCACAATGGGTTGCAAAAGCTTCTGCCTTAATAGCACACACCTCCCTAAGGGTGTCAGCCAAGGAAGACTGGTACTTTGATAATGGCTGATCAAAACATATGACTGAAATAAAGAACCTATTGGAAGATATCAAACCTTATTCCACTAGCTATGTGACCTTTGGTGATGGAGCAAAAGGAGAGATCAAAGGGGTTGGAAAACTAGAATGTCCTGGAGTTCCAAAACTGGACAATGTGTTACTAGTAAAAGGACTGACTGCAAATCTTATCAGCATTAGTCAACTATGTGATCAAGACTTCAATGTCAGATTTACCAAAGATGAATGTGTAGTCACAAATGAAGAAAATATTGAAGTCATGAAGGGAGTCAGATCCAAAGACAACCGCTACTTGTGGGAACCTGTCGCACCCCAATTTTTGACCCACATATTTCATTCATTTGATATTATTGCGTCCGTATTTCATTTGCATTATATCATCACATCGTTGCATATTTTAGAAAAAATTAGACTTTTATTAAAGTCAACAAAAATAGCTTTTACATCCACATAGTTGCTTATTTATCCAAGTTTCATTTTATTTTTAGACAATAAATAATTGTTTGTTTTTATATTTTAAATAAAAAAAATTGTGTTTTTAATTTCTAGTTTAAATTTATTTTAATTTTTATTTTGTTCATTTATTAGGAATAGTAGTATTTTTATTTTTTTAGGATTTATTTTAGTTATTGTTATAAAAATAAAAAAGAGTTTATTTTATTTTAGTGTGAGGCCCATTTGCTTTTAGTGTAAGCCCAGGTCAAATGTTTGGTCCATTTCACTTTTTATTTCATAAACAAAACAAAAATAAAAAAAGGATTTTTTTCCTCTCTATCCCACGTCTGCTACTCTGCACAGTGGTCTAAACACACCATATCAATGCCAAACACTACATTCCAAAGTGCTGCCACACCCTGTCATTACAGTCCAAATACCTTGCACATATATGCCAAGAATTTCATCAATTTGTTCCTACACAAAACCTGCATAACAAAGGCAACAATTCAGAACAACAAATTTGTTCAAATTTCATCCCAAATTTCCCCCCAATTCTACCTCTAAAACCCTAATCTCAGCCTATATAAACAGAGATTCATCACAACAGCAAAGGGGGAGCTAGCCACGAAAAGAGGAAGAAAAACTCTGTCAAAATCATTGCACAAAATAAGCTTCCTCCAAAACCTTCATATTACCAACAATACCTCAACATTCAACCTTCAGCAAATCTTCACCACCGAGTAACACAACCTTCACAACCCTCAGTAACTCTGCAAAACCATAACTCAGAATCAATCTCCATTACATTTCAAAACCGCAACTCAACCTAACTCAAGCAACACACGCGTAAGAAGAAGAGGAAGAAGTTTCGGAAGTGAACAAATCAAGAATACCAGAGACTTACCCGGAGGAATCGCTGCCGAAGAAGACGTAGACCTTCAGGTTTCATTTTGTTTCTTTTCGTACATGTTCGATTTTCATCCTAAGCTTTAAGTTCGTTTTGTAATTTACTGTTGATTCCATTCATTGTGCTTGTAAATCTCAGAAACCATAATGGATTGGGGTTATTTAGGGATTGATTAGGGTTGAGGGTCTTTTGTTGTTCGTTGTTGTTTGAAACCGAGAGATGTAGAGCGAGCAAGAGAGAATTCGTTCTTTCTGTAAAAAACGTGAGGGAGAAAGATTAGAGGCATTGCCTCTTTTATGATTTTAGGGTTTTTTAACCCATCCCTTGTTCAGTAGAGTATTACCGGATCCGGGTCACATTGAACCGACCCGGTCTGGACCAATAAACCTTTTTAATTTATTTTGTGGCTTACTAACTTCTTGGGCCTGCCAGTTCACCCCATCTTTTGCTTTGATTTTAACCTATGTGTCTAGTATATTTTATTTTATTTGTTTTAATTTTAATTATTAATTCTTGTTTGTTTTAATTATAAAAATACAAAAACATGTTTTTAGATTATATTTTATTTCTTATATTATTAAAAATACCAAAAATATTATATTCATCTCATTCCAAAATATAAATAAACCTTGGTCCAACGCCATGTCGTTACAAATAATTCTTGATCCAACGTCGAATTTCTTCTTTTCGAAAACTTTTCTTAACCTTACCGAAAGATTGTGTGACAAGGGGTGAACACCTCTTGAATACCTTGATCTTTTGAATTAAAACACATTAATCAAATCAAAGTGATCAAGTGACAAGAAGTGCACACCTCTTGAATACCTTGATCCTTTGAATTAAAACATATTAATCAAATCAAAGATCCTGTGACAAGGGGTGAACACCTCTTGAATACCTTGATCTTTTGAATCAAAACATTTTAATCAAACCAAAAGGTTAAGTGACAAGGGGTGAACACCTCTTGAATACCTTGATCTTTTGAATCAAAACACATTTACCAAACCGAGAGATTAAGTGACAAGGGGTGAACACCTCTTGAATACCCTAATCTTTTGAATCAAAACATTTTAATCAAACCAAAAGGTTAAGTGACAAGGGGTGAACACCTCTTGAATACCTTGATCTTTTGAATCAAAACATTTTAATCAAACCAAAAGGTTAAGTGACAAGGGGTGAACACCTCTTGAATACCTTGATCTTTTGAATCAAAATACACTAATCAAAACAAGAGGTTAAGTGACAAGGGGTGAACACCTCTTGAATACCTTGATCTTTTGAATCAAAATACATTAATCAAATCAAAGTGATCAAGTGACAAGAAGTGCACACCTCTTGAATACCTTGATCCTTTGAATTAAAACATATTAATCAAATCAAAGATCCTGTGACAAGAAGTGCACACCTCTTGAATACCTTGATTCTTTGAATCAAAACATATTAATCAAATTGAAAGATCTTGTGACAAGAAGTGCACACCTCTTGAATACCTTGGTCTTTTGAACCAAAATAAATTAATTTGGACAACAAGTGACAATGGGGCTCGCTCCTGTTGAATACCTTGGGTAAAGACGCGCTAGGTGCACACCTATGCTCAATCCTTTGCTAAATGTCCCTTTAAAAAACAATTTCAATTTCATTTAAACCTTTTTGCCTTATGGCTTTTAAAACTCTTCTCATAAACGAGACACTTATTCAATTTCAAAATGCGAACATACTTCCACATGTGAAGATCGAATATCTTCCACTCGAATGCGATGATGGCCAAATTCTCGTCTCACTCTTGATTTAGTCATCCATTCTTGTAGTGATCTCATATCCATGTGCGCGTAGTATTTCCATTTGAAAGCGATCGAGTACCTCTCGCTAAAATCAACCAACAAACTTTTCGTGGTTCTTCGTCCGAACTACGATTGCTCTGACTTTCCCATTGCACTAGGGAATACGTAGGCACAAGATACAAACGTCTTGGCGAGCATAATAATAAAAAATCATTTCTTTTTCTTCACAATAATAAAAAACCTAAAAATCTTTTCTTTTACCTTTTCTCGATTAATAAGCTAAAGAACACAAATATTACGCCAACACTCAAACACGAAACTAACTAAATGGGTCCCATCGAGTACGATGGAGGTGAGGGGTGCTAATACCTTCCCCTTGCTTAACCGACTCCCGAACCCTAATTTGGTTGCGATGACCATCTTATCCATTTCTTTTCTTTTGTGGGCTTTATCGATATTTTCCTTTTCCTCCTTGGAATAAATAAAGTTCGGTGGCGACTCTGTTGATATTTCGAGCGCGCGATTACGCTCGAGTCACATTTTTACCGCTACAGAAAGTGGCGACTCTGCTGGGGATCACTTGAGAGTCAACCCTAGTTTAGCTTGTTTTATGCTTGAGTGTTTATTTTTGTTTGTTCTTATATTCTTTATGCTTATTCTTGTATTCTTTGTGTTTACTCTTGTGTTGTTTATGTTTCTTTACTCTTGCTTTATTGCTTTTATTTTATTTCTGTATATACTCAATTGTGGGTATGGGAATGATATTTGAGTGAAGCTCTCAACCCGAGCTTTTGAAAAACAAGAGAAAAAACATAAGTTAGGAGGTGGTTGTGTAGTGCTAGTCCCCAAGGTGAACACCTTGAATGGCTAATACGAAAACCCCACTTGGAGGAGACTTATTCATGAAATTTGTCATAAGATGGTTCACCCGTCGCATGACGAAAATCTGATTTCGTCGTTAACTCCAAGGACCTTTAGAACCTGTTCCATCTATGGTGATGTAGACATCTCTACTATCAAAAACCTTAGATCTAACCTTGTGAGGGGATTCTTGGGTAAAATAATATAGAACTATCCTATTATAAGAAGCTTTCCTCAGTAGGTTCTTTTATCCATTTACATTTATCATTTTAATTCAGTCTTTGTATATCATCGTGTTGCATTCCATATCATATGACATTGCATCATTCCTGCATGTAAAAAAAAATCATGCATCTTCATTCATACATTCAAGTTGTCAACAAAAGACTCATTTCATTTGTCTTCACCCTCAAGTGGTCTATTTACCGTCAAGTTGATTCCTCAACACATTAAGCTGGGGGCATGAATCTGAAGACTATGGAAAAACTTCAACGAGACCAAGATTTGCTAAGAGCGAAAGTTATCCAGTTGAAGAGCCAATATATCAGACATGACAGATCATCCTCGTCACTGATTATTCACTAGGCCTTGTTTCCTTCTGTTTGCAAATTCCTTGTGTTGTATTGTGTACTGCATTGAACTTTGTTTGTTCCTGAATGTTAATTTTAATGAAATGAACATTGCATATTTGAATCAATCCATTTACATCCATTGTGTGTTTCTTTATGCTTTATCTTTCAAAAAAACAAAAAAATATATCTCTTGTTCTTTTTTTCTTTATGCAAATATTGGAGGGAGGATGATGAAAACAAAATACCCAAGTTGTTGAATTGTATGCTTTCAAATAAAACTTTGCTGATGATGTACAGGCATTGTTTCAATCCCCAAACACTGAAGAAATAAGGAAGTTAATCCCTAGTCTACCCCTTTGAGCCTAGAAGTTGGTGTTTCCTTCTGTATGAAAATAACCCGCAATTTTAACTTGGGGCAGGGTAGTTCTCAGTTAATTTGTTGTGCATTCAAATTCAATAAAATCATTAAGTACACCTTTCAATAAGGGTTTCGATCAAAAGTGACCAAAATGGTTATCATTAACCATTATCAAGGCAGTTACTATCCTTCCAATATAAAAAAAATTCAAAGAAAAAGCCCGCTAAGTCAACACCTATGAAGGAGACTTAGGCAAGACTGGGGCATCCCGCTGACTGTAATCCTAAAAAGAAACAGTTCAGGCAAAAGTTAGGGATATAAAGCAAAAAAGAAAAGTCAATAAATTCCATGAACAACAATAAAACATTGTGACTATCAAAAGGAAGAAGTGACTGCCATCTCAAAGATTCCCTTGATCTTTAAACCATCATCACTATCATAGGTGCAATTCTAAAAGCCTCTTAGAACCTGAATGCATAATTTGAATTAATTGAGCGTAGGATTGAAGATCATCACGAAGAATGGGGTGGGTACAAGTAAATTTTGAGCCTATATCCTTTGTTTCTAAAAACCGTGAACCAAGCCACGTTACAACCCTCAAAAGACCTAATTGAAGCAAGGTTTATTTTAAGCATACTACAACAAGGTTGCGTTAACCTGACTCCTAAAGATTTTTGCGAATCATTTGTCTTGCCATACCTTTTCTTCTTTTTTTTCACTTTGAATGTCTAGACCATTGTGTTTGACCGTTGATTACTTTGCTTTACATCTATAGCATCATTCCAATAAATGACTTTGATTTCAAAATATGCTTTGAGCGTTGCATTAAAATTACCATTTTTGAATGAACATTTTATTTGCAAGTACTCATCTTTCAAGGAAGTTCAAACAACCGAGATACTTGATCAGTGATCCTATCAGGGGCATGTTACTTCAAGATCCTGTTGTCCAAAATTTATACTGGGGGCAAGTGTTCCCAACATTCATTTCAAGAACTGAAGCAACGATCAGATAACAACCAGTCAATCAAGGGCAATCTCCTTCCATAATCCCCAAGAAGTTTACAATTTATCAGTCCTTCTCAAAAGGATCATCAGTATGACAAGACCATGTTCAACCATAACAAAGTTGGCAGTGTTACCCGTGTTGAGGAATCAGAGTCTCAATCTTCCCTCACAAAAGAGTCTGCTCAATTGTTGTATGCAATTGCATTACATTGATCATTCACATATCATGCATATAAAATTCAAAAATCATGCATCTAAGCAAAATTCATACTCATTTACATCTTACATTGAGATCTAAGTCCAACTCACTTGGCACCTACCAAAACAGTGTCCGTCCGTCTACTTTTTCTTTCATCCGAAGCCTGTTATCGGATGTCATAATCTTTCATTGCCATCCAAAGCCTGTTATCGGATGTCATAATTCTTCATTGCCATCCAAAGCCTGTTATCGGATGTCATAATTCTTCATTTCCATTCGAAGCCTATTATCGGATGTCATAATCTTCATTGCCATCCAAAGCCTGTTATCGGATGTCATGACCTTTCGTTGCCATCCAAAGCCTGTTATCGGATGTCATAATTCTTCATTGCCATCCAAAGCCTGTTATCGGATGTCATAATTCTTCATTGCCATTCGAAGCCTGTTATCGGATGTCATAACCTTTCATTGCCATCCAAAGCCTGTTATCGGATGTCATAATTTTTCATTACCATTCGAAGCCTGTTATCGGATGTCATAATCTTCATTTCCATCCAAAGCCTGTTATCGGATGTCATAATCTTTTGTTGCCATCCAAAGCGTGTTATCGGATGTCATAAATCTTTCACCGCCATTCAAAGCCAGTCATCAAATGTCATGTTTTGTGTTGTCATCCAAAAGCGAGTAATTGGATGTCACAATCCCCGGTAAAGTGTTTTCACCTCATTCAATGCCACTCTCGAATCTATCTGATTATTGATATCGTCTAATGCCACCCTTAGACGTTCCTACTATCTTTTTACCCAGAGTTTTATCCCTCTTTTTCAAGTCTTTACTCCTTCCATCATTAGTCTATCTCTCATGGCGCCATATTCCCCACAGAGATTCGAGTCTGTCTCATATCATATTGCATTCAAAATAACAAAAAAAGAGTCCATGCATTGCATTCCATTTGCATATGAAGGACAAAAATTGTGTACTTTGTATTTAAGTCTCTTCACATCTTCGATAGAAGAAACTTAAATAGGGGCATCTGTCGCACCCCAATTTTTGACCCACATATTTCATTCATTTGATATTATTGCGTCCGTATTTCATTTGCATTATATCATCGCATCGTTGCATATTTTAGAAAAAATTAGACTTTTATTAAAGTCAACAAAAATAGCTTTTACATCCACATAGTTGCTTATTTATCCAAGTTTCATTTTATTCTTAGACAATAAATAATTGTTTGTTTTTATATTTTAAATAAAAAAAATTGTGTTTTTAATTTCTAGTTTAAATTTATTTTAATTTTTATTTTGTTCATTTATTAGGAATAGTAGTATTTTTATTTTTTTAGGATTTATTTTAGTTATTGTTATACAAATAAAAAAGAGTTTATTTTATTTTAGTGTGAGGCCCATTTGCTTTTAGTGTAAGCCCAGGTCAAATGTTTGGTCCATTTCACTTTTTATTTCATAAACAAAACAAAAATAAAAAAAGGATTTTTTTTTCCTCTCTATCCCACGTCTGCTACTCTGCACAGTGGTCTAAACACACTATATCAATGCCAAACACTACATTCCAAAGTGCTGCCACACCCTGTCATTATAGTCCAAATACCTTGCACATATATGCCAAGAATTTCATCAATTTGTTCCTACACAAAACCTGCATAACAAAGGCAACAATTCAGAACAACAAATTTGTTCAAATTTCATCCCAAATTTCCCCCCAATTCTACCTCTAAAACCCTAATCTCAGCCTATATAAACAGAGATTCATCACAACAGCAAAGGGGGAGCTAGCCACGAAAAGAGGAAGAAAAACTCTGTCAAAATCATTGCACAAAATAAGCTTCCTCCAAAACCTTCATATTACCAACAATACCTCAACATTCAACCTTCAGCAAATCTTCACCACCGAGTAACACAACCTTCACAACCCTCAGTAACTCTGCAAAACCATAACTCAGAATCAATCTCCATTACATTTCAAAACTGCAACTCAACCTAACTCAAGCAACACACGCGTAAGAAGAAGAGGAAGAAGTTTCGGAAGTGAACAAATCAAGAATACCAGAGACATACCCGGAGGAATCGCTGCCGAAGAAGACGTAGACCTTCAGGTTTCATTTTGTTTCTTTTCGTACATGTTCGATTTTCATCCTAAGCTTTAAGTTCGTTTTGTAATTTACTGTTGATTCCATTCATTGTGCTTGTAAATCTCAGAAACCATAATGGATTGGGGTTATTTAGGGATTGATTGGGGTTGAGGGTCTTTTGTTGTTCGTTGTTGTTCGAAACCGAGAGATGTAGAGCGAGCAAGAGAGAATTCGTTCTTTCTGTAAAAAACGTGAGGGAGAAAGATTAGAGGCGTTGCCTCTTTTGTGATTTTAGGGTTTTTTAACCCATCCCTTGTTCAGTAGATTATTACCGGATCCGTGTCACATTGAACCGACCCGGTCTGGACCAATAAACCTTTTTATTTTATTTTGTGGCTTACTAACTTCTTGGGCCTTCCAGTTCACCCCATCTTTTGCTTTGATTTTAACCTATGTGTCTAGTATATTTTATTTTATTTGTTTTAATTTTAATTATTAATTCTTGTTTGTTTTAATTATAAAAATACAAAAACATGTTTTTAGATTATATTTTATTTCTTATATTATTAAAAATACCAAAAATATTATATTCATCTCATTCCAAAATATAAATAAACCTTGGTCCAACGCCAAGTCGTTACAAATAATTCTTGATCCAACGTCGAATTTCTTCTTTTCGAAAACTTTTCTTGACCATACCGAAAGATTGTGTGACAAGGGGTGAACACCTCTTGAATACCTTGATCTTTTGAATTAAAACACATTAATCAAATCAAAGTGATCAAGTGACAAGAAGTGCACACCTCTTGAATACCTTGATCCTTTGAATTAAAACATATTAATCAAATCAAAGATCCTGTGACAAGGGGTGAACACCTCTTGAATACCTTGATCTTTTGAATCAAAACATTTTAATCAAACCAAAAGGTTAAGTGACAAGGGGTGAACACCTCTTGAATACCTTGATCTTTTGAATCAAAACACATTTACCAAACCGAGAGATTAAGTGACAAGGGGTGAACACCTCTTGAATACCCTAATCTTTTGAATCAAAACATTTTAATCAAACCAAAAGGTTAAGTGACAAGGGGTGAACACCTCTTGAATACCTTGATCTTTTGAATCAAAACATTTTAATCAAACCAAAAGGTTAAGTGACAAGGGGTGAACACCTCTTGAATACCTTGATCTTTTGAATCAAAATACACTAATCAAAACAAGAGGTTAAGTGACAAGGGGTGAACACCTCTTGAATACCTTGATCTTTTGAATCAAAATACATTTATCAAATCAAAGTGATCAAGTGACAAGAAGTGCACACCTCTTGAATACCTTGATCCTTTGAATTAAAACATATTAATCAAATCAAAGATCCTATGACAAGAAGTGCACACCTCTTGAATACCTTGATTCTTTGAATCAAAACATATTAATCAAATTGAAAGATCTTGTGACAAGAAGTGCACACCTCTTGAATACCTTGATCTTTTGAACCAAAATAAATTAATTTGGACAACAAGTGACAATGGGGCTCGCTCCTGTTGAATACCTTGGGTAAAGACGCGCTAGGTGCACACCTATGCTCAATCCTTTGCTAAATGTCCCTTTAAAAAACAATTTCAATTTCATTTAAACCTTTTTGCCTTATGGCTTTTAAAACACTTCTCATAAACGAGACACTTATTCAATTTCAAAATGCGAACATACTTCCACATGTGAAGATCGAATATCTTCCACTCGAATGCGATGATGGCCAAAATCTCGTCTCACTCTTGATTTAGTCATCCATTCTTGTAGTGATCTCATATCCATGTGCGCGTAGTATTTCCATTTGAAAGCGATCGAGTACCTCTCGCTAAAATCAACCAACAAACTTTTCGTGGTTCTTCGTCCGAACTACGATTGCTCTGACTTTCCCATTGCACTAGGGAATACGTAGGAACAAGATACAAACGTCTTGGCGATCATAATAATAAAAAATCATTTCTTTTTCTTCACAATAATAAAAAACCTAAAAATCTTTTCTTTTACCTTTTCTCGATTAATAAGCTAAAGAACACAAATATTACGCCAACACTCAAACACGAAACTAACTAAATGGGTCCCATCGAGTACGATGGAGGTGAGGGGTGCTAATATCTTCCCCTTGCTTAACCGACTCCCGAACCCTAATTTGGTTGCGATGACCATCTTATCCATTTCTTTACTTTTGTGGGTTTTATCGATATTTTCCCTTTCCTCCTTGGAATAAATAAAGTTGGGTGGCGACTCTGTTGATATTTCGAGCGCGCGATTATGCTCGAGTCACATTTTTACCGCTACAGAACCTAAAATCACAAGTTATCCCTCTGCATGCTCTATGGCAAAATAAGAAAAAGAGGTCAAAATGTGGTATCAAAAACTTGGTCATCTACATCTAAGAGGGATGAAGAAAATCATATCCAAGGAAGTTGTAAGAGGAATCCCTAAGCTGCAAATTGATGAAGGAAAAGTCTGTACAGAATGTCAGGTTGGCAATCAAACCAATATGTCACATCCAAAGATCAACCAACTTACCACTTCCAAAACTCTGGAACTATTGCATATGGATCTGATGGGACCAATGCAGGTAGAAAGTCTTGGTGGGAAGAAGTATGCCAATGTGGTAGTTGATGATTACTCTAGATATACCTGGATAAGCTTTATCAGAGAAAAATCAGATGTGTTTGAGGTGTTCAAGGACTTATGCACAAGACTTCAAAGAGGAAAAGAAAGTGGTGTGATTAGAATCAGGAGTGATCATGGGAAGGAGTTTGAGAATGCCAAATTTGCTGAATTCTGCTCTTCTGAAGGAATCAGTCATGAGTTTTCCTCACTTATCACTCCTCAGCAAAATGGAGTAGTAGAAAGAAAAAACAGGACCATTCAAGAATCTGCCAGAGCTATGATCCATGCAAAGAAGCTACCTATGTACTTTTGGGCTGAAGCAATGAACAGAGCCTGCTATGTCCATAACAGAGTCACATTGAGGAAAGGGACATCCTCCACATTGTATGAAGTATGGAAAGGAAGGAAACCTACTGTAAATTAATTTCATGTATTTGGAAGCAAGTGTTATATCTTGACAGATCACGAGTGTAATACGGTGGGAGAACTGACCTTTTAAAATATTGCGGATAGCAAGAGTCGCCGCCGACTTTGAGTTTGGGGGGTAGGTTATACAAAGGGAAGGTGTAAGCACCCTTTGTATCCATGGTTATCCATGGGATTTTAATTTCTTAGCTCATTTTTATTTTCAAAATGTTTGAAGTGTAGTGTGTGAATAGTAAAAAGATTTGTTAAGGACTTTAACTTGTAAATAACTGTAGCCTTTTTGAAAGTATTTGAAAATGAGTGGGAAAAAGAGTTTTGAATTTGAAAAGAGTAAGCAATCAGGAGCACCTACCCTAAGTTAGAAAAATGTTTCTTTTAGCTTTTCAGTTTGAAAAGGCTATCCATACCATAAAAGGGTAGGAAGTCCTTTCATTGGATGTTGAAGGGTCATCGGAATTATCGTTCGCCATAAGACTGTCCCTACCATATAGAGGTAGGTAGTCTTTAGGGAATGATATAATAGTCATTAATCTTTTTTAGGCAACAGGCGAGGATACCTTAGCAATTGGGACAATCATCTTTTACCGAGGCAACTTCGAGGGACAAGATCATTTGCTGTTAAGGAAACTTCAGGGGACTATGATCTTATGATGGTGAACTGAGAGTAACATTTGTTTTGCTTAGGTATCCTCGTATTCGAGGGACTTGACTATTTTAGGATAGTAATTAAAAAGGCAACAGGCAGCATAAGAAGGGTTACCCTAAAGGTGTGTGTGTGGCACAATCATGTGGTTCAATTCAAATATTTATCTTGTAAAATTAGCGGTCTAATTTATTTTAACAAGGCTTGCACTCCCTAGGATTATTAACCACGCAGTTAAAAATAAAGGTAGAATTAAAAGTTCCTACGCTATTACAATAAACACCTGTAGGGCAGAAAAATAAAGGCAGGAAAGTAAATCCTAATTACTATTACATAAAAACCTTTTGCAAGCCTATACACATTTTCTAGAATTTAAATGGTAGAAATTAAAATAAATTAAAATAAAGGCAAATAATTTAAATAAAATAAATTAAAATAAAGGCCAATAATTTAAATAAAAAATAATTAAAGACATACGACATACACTGGGGTAAGAGACGAGGAGAGAGATCGCAAAGAAAATATAAGTTTGGAAAAATCAGGGTTAAAAACCTTATGGCTAAAAAACCTAGTGGCAGACCTAAAGGTTAAAACCTAAGGGTTAAAAACCCTAAAGTTAATAGACAACTCTTACATTATTGATAAATTCCAAGGTTTACCTATGGTTTTTTGAAGTTGAGGGTAATTACTAAGCCTAACTACACTAAATTATCTAAACGATTAAAATTATTGCAAACTAAAATTAATCCTAATTTGTTTGACCTAAAATTAATCTAAACCCTAATTTAATTGATAAAAAGAAACTAATTCATTAATTAAAAAAACATTTTTTAATATTTGATTAAATTTTATAGAAAAAGAAGTTTTTTTATGAAAATATGCTAAATTTAGTTAAAAAAAGAAAATTATAAAAAGGAAAAAAAACAATTTAAGAATACAAACAAAAGGAAAATAAAATAAAATGATAAAAAAATAAAAGAAATCTGGCGTATAATCCAGTGTGCCAAGATACTGAGGATGCATGGTGGACGAGTGTGCTGGATGCGTTGGATTTGAATCAGTAAAGATCCAATGGTGATGGCTGAAGGTGTATTGTAGGCACTGATATGCAACGCGCGCTGGATCCGTGAATCTGCAAATAGTTGAAAAACAAACAAATGGAAAAATACTTTGACGGACGTTGGGATCGAACCCAGGTCCTCTTAGTTAACAACATCACTGCTTTTCCACCTGCGCTATTTTTTTAGTTGTTCAATAACCAAAACAAAAACATGAAATAAAAGACAAAGAATTCAAATGGGAAATTCAAACTAACAACCGCCTGGGCTTACGTGTTGTTTGACTCTCCAATCAAGAAGAGAGAGAGTGGATGAGAAAGTTGACCGGCCAACAGGATTTTAACACGTGTGGTCAAGGATTCCACGCCCTTATCCATCTTCTTCAACCTCGGTCTTTGCAAAATTACCTGCGAATTTCTCCATGGAATCACTTATGAATTTTGCTGCGATTTTTTGTATCAGCTTTGCACAACTAGAAACTCAAAGAAACAACGTTATCCAAACGTCATAAACGCCCAGATTCACTAATTACAAGCTCCTGAATCCATTGGTAGCAATGGCTCATCTTGAAAACGATTGTGCCATTGAATACGAATGTAAGCTTTTGTTTTCCCTAACAATGGCGCTTTGTTATACATGTGGTCTACCTCCTGAGATCTTCAAGGGTTGGATAGGATCAATATTTGTCTTTGGTCGTGGCTGCTTTTCCAGAAAATCATGAGCCCTAGTTCTTGAACTTTTGGAGAGTTTTAGGGTTTCTTTTGAGGCTGTCAATTCGTGAACCCTTATGCTGAGTGTGTTGTCCTATTTATAATAGTGATATTAGGGCTATAACTTTGCTTGAGGATTAAGTTGATTGTTGAGAGAAATTTGAAAGAGATTTTATTGATTTTTTGCATAAAATGTTTCTTCTTTGACTTCAATTATATTCTTTCATATTTTGTTCTCAATCCTAGTCACTAAATTATATTTGCTCAGATCTTGATTAAGGGAAAAATATTGGACCATCCATTATACAATTATCTTATGATTTACTTGATTTTATTTGAATTCATTTGAATAAAAATCAAATATAAATGAAATAAATTCATAAAATAAATAATATTGGACTAATGGATCCTCCTTGGGCTTACTATCACGTGAGAAACTCAAAACCATAAGCCCATTACTCAAGAATTTAGAATTTGTCAATTAGGGTTTTGCCCTCTTCTTGAAAATCGATCAACTTGTGAGCCTCATATCTCCTTCAATTTTTGTGATATGAACATGTTCTAGGAATTTTTGGAAAGCTCAAGATTTCCTTTACAAGCCACTTTGGAACCTTTTTTGCATTTGAATATTTTATCTTGATGATATAGCTCCTGACAAAAAACAGCTTTTTGCGAGCTTCTAGAAGGACCTGTAATGTATTGGCTCATATCTCTCAAATGGTGCATTTATTGACTTTGGACCCAACATCAAAGTTGTAGAGAATCAAATTTCCTTGGGAATGAGCTTTGGGTGGGGAATTTCTGAGAAAGTATGAGAGAGATATGATCAGTCAAAGTTGGGTTGACTTTCTCCTTAAAACCCTAATTTAGCAACTTGGACTTTTGGTGATTTCTGAGCTTTCCTTGATGAATCATGATCAACCCTTGATCAAATGATGAATGTGACTTCAAAATATTGATGTTGACCAAAAATCAGGAGTTTTGACTATACTTTGACCATAGTTGACTTTTAGTTCAAAACAATCGTTTATTGAGCAGTTGAAAAGGCATCTTATGAATCAGAGCTTGAAATATAATGGGCAAATTTTGGGGTATGACAGCGAGCAAAGAAGGAAAATGGATCCCAAAAGTGATGAAGGTATTTTCCTAGGATACTTGTCATGCTCCAAAATTTGCCAATACTATTTCTCCTATTCAAATTCAAATCAAGGTACAAAGCTCAAAGACACCCTCTCCTAAACAAGACTCAAAGAATTAGGGTTTTGTTGTTCTGAGGGAAAATCAATGAACCAAAGGCTCCAAGGAATCCCATATGTTCTATGATACCCCACAATACCTCCATGACAAATTTCAGGTCTCAATTCAAAAGATTGATCACTCAATTGCTCAGAAAGTCAATAGTCGACTGATTTGACCTAACAGTCAACTGTAGTCAAAATACAGTCAAAACTCCTGATTTTTTGTCAACATCCTTATTATGAAGTATCATTCACCATTTGATCAAGAATTGATCATGGTTCATCAAGCAAAGATCAGAAATCAACAAATCCAAAAGTTTCTAAATTAGGGTTTTCATAGGAGAAAGCCAACTGAACTTTGACCAGCCATAACATCCACATGGAACATCAGAAATTTTCCATCCAAAGCTCAATTTGAAGGAAATTGAATTCTCTACAAATTTGTCTCTCACAGGCCAAGTCCAAAAATGCTTCATTTGAGAGATATGGATCAAAAGATTATAGGTCCTTTTTGAAAGTCAACCAAAAGCAGTTTTTTGTCAAAGACCATATCACCAAGATAAAATATTCAAATGGAAAAAAGCTTCCAAAGTGGCTTGTAGAGGACATCTTGAGGTTTCGAAAAAGTCTTAGAACTCCTCCATATCTTAAAAATTTAAGGAGATATGCCTTGTAAAAGTTGGCTAATTTTGAAGGAAAAAATGTGAAGTAAAAGGCTTCAAAATGGATTTTTTTGTAAAGAGGCCCAACTTTTTATGGCCCAACCTTGTTCCTCAAGTAACCCAAGAGATCCAATCTGAATGCCACGAATTATTTGTGATTTTTTTGATTTTATGTGAATTTTTTATTCATTAAAAGTCAATTTAAATCAAATAATTAAAAGGAAATACAAAGGATTTGTTTTGGTTTCATTTTCCAATCAATTCCAATCATCTGAATATCACATTTATGATTCAATTTCGTGCTAAACAAGATTGGTAAAATTAGATGGAGATTGGACATATTTAGAAAGATTTACAAATCAATTTTCTTCAAATTTCAATTTTTGGATTCAAGGAAGATTCAATCAAAATCTGTTAACCTAAATCCCTCACATATATATATGGATGCTACTCAGACCTAAAAGGATTGTTTTACACAAGGATTGCAGGCCATAAGACACGTTCCAAACTCAAACAAATTCAAGAAAAGCTTAAAGTCGGTTTGAGAATTTAAGGGAGATTCAAAGACTTCTGGAGATCGAAACAGGTTCCTGGAGTGTTGGTGATTATCTCCCAATCGAAATCGAAGCCCAATACCCTTGGAAGAGGCATCCATGAACTCATGGTTTGCCCAATATTTCTCAAACTCTACTTATCGATTTAAGCGATTTAAAATGATTCTCAAGCATATATTCATGTTCATATGGTTGTTTGGATTGTGTTTGCATCGTTAATTACGAGTTTTAGTATAAGAATGACAATTCGCCATTGTTAGGGTTCACGTTTATGATTTTTAGGAATGCTGAATATAGATAATTTCAGACCAAATTAATGGTTCCTTGTGGTCCGCAATGTTATTCTCAATTGATCTGGGCTTTTTTTCATGATTTATGACGTTTGTAGCTCGAGTTAGGGATTTCGCAGGTTTGGCTAGGGACAATATCGTAGCTAATTCCAGGCCAATCCGTAGCTAAAACTCTAGAGGAAAAGCTTCAACGAAGAAGAAGCACATGGACGCGCGCTATTTTTACTTTTGAATTTTAAAATTTCGTTTTGTTTAATACTCATATTATTTGGCGCAAATATATGTCAACTAGCGAGCGTGGCACAGATGGTAGCGCTTGAGGCCCAAAGGAATCATGTGCAAGGGCAGGGGTTCGAACCCTGCTTCTTGCAAAATAATTATTCTAGTTTTCTTCTTTCAAGTTCTATGGACCAGGTACACCTGACGCACGCGCACATTCCATGCATCCTCAACCAGCGGCCCTCAGATCTCCCTCAATGCAGATCAAGCTCCCCAAAGCTAGAGCTCCATCATGCACCATTAGGAAAGCTCCACACTGGATCATAAGCTGAGTCTTTTCCTAATTTTTTTTACTTTTAATTATATAACATGTTTTTTTATTTACATTGTTTAATAAATGTTTGTTTTATATAATTCCTTTTAAATGTCCTTTTAAAATAAAACTTCTTCATATTTTTTCCCTTTACAAAAGCATAAAATATTTAATTTAAATGGATAAATGCTTAAATTAATTTGATTGTTTAATTGTTTAATATTTAATCGAAACCTTATTTTCACCGATTTAATTAATTAGGTTGAAAACCAATAATTAATTCGATTTTATTTATTCTATTAAACATAGTTAACTTGTGCCCTAATTAGGGTTTGCGAGGATCATTCCTACACTGAAAAGTTCTCTTCGTTCCTTGTGCAGTTTCAGGGTTAGTACCAGGGTCTGTCCGATTACGCGCCATATTGCCATACCCCAAAATTTACCCGATACAATTCCCGTTTTAATTTATTAAGGGTGTTAAAAATTAAGAGCCATAGGGTTTAATATACCTATTATTAAACTCGCTCTCTTATAAAATTCCCGTATAAATTGGGGGAGGTGTGAATATCAAATATTTGAGGTCCAATTTATTTTGGCCCATTTGTTTTATTTAATCATTTTATCATATTTTCTACTTATTCTTTTTATCAAATATTATTATTGACTAATTATATAATTATTAGCATTAATTTTTAACTAATATTAATATTTGAATTATTAGTATTGATTTGGATAATCTTATTTTTTAATTAATGTTATTAATTTTCAATTGTCATAAAATCATTAAGGGGGTAGTTAATAAAATAGGTTAATCAAAATTATTGGGTTTTTACTGGTGTTATTATATTTTGTGTGTTGGGCCGAACAAAAAAGAATGTTGGACGTAGAACCGGGTCAGATCTAACAAGCATTGGGCCACGTACGGATCACTGGAGCGGGTCAACCCGAAACCTAATCCATTCCTGTTCACTTTCTCCCTCAGCCGAACCCTAGCGGCGCCGCCCCTCTTCCAGCCACACAAACCCTAATCCATTCATCAACACCAACCCCAAAACTCTTGCCCAAGCTCAAGAAACTAAATCAAATCCCAGCATTGAATCCAGATAATCAAATCATAACATAAACGAAACTGAATGAATTTTTATTCAAATCAAAAAGAATATTACAAATGGAAATCTCAATAACAGAACCAAATTCCTAATTTACAACTGAATCAAATCCCTAATTGAATCAATCTAATTTTTCCTAAATCTAAATCTAAACCCTAAGTATAAATCTAAAGAAAATTATAAGATGAAGGGAGGCTGGAGATTGAAGGGACGGTTGCAGAAAAACCCTTTGCGCCGCCGCGAATACGAACGTCCTCCATCTATTAAACCTGCGAATCAGAAGGAAGAGGGATTAGAAAGAGGAACTAACGCGTTCCAGAATAGAAGATAAAAGGTACAAGTCAACTCAAACTTAGCTTAAGATTGTACTTGAACCGATTGCATGTGTGTTGATTTGGATTGTTTGATTTTCTGAAAAAATTAGAGGTTAGGGTTTGTGTGGATCTGGGTTGTGTTGTTGAATGTTGGGGTAGGGAAGACGAAGGTCATGGAGATCTCCATCTAGGTTCGTTGTTCTGGGCAAATCTGGGTTTTATGGATGAATGTTCCAATGAACATTCATCGGAAAACTGGGTCTCGCGGTGGCTTTAGGGTGTTCGACGGTGGTTCACGGTGAGGTTTTGTTGTTTTTCTGGGTTTGTGTCAAGGATGGAAGAGAGAAAAGCAAGAGAGGAGAGAGAGCGAGATTGGAAGAGTGGAAGGAATCTGGGGTTTTTTTGGGTTTAACCCCTTACCGGCATTGGATCGACGCCAAGTGGCTTCACGATAGCCACTTGGCAGGCAATGAGACTATGATCTCATGCCATCCTCTTGGTATGCGCTCCAAAACATTCAACATGCAGACCGTTAGATAGTTTTGATCTTGATCAGGAACCATCTCATCCAGATCGATGGACCCTAATCTGAACACACACTGTAGCCATACACCCTCACCATACTTGATCCCAACGTATCCCTAGCTCTAGTGGGCCTATCTCTTTGCTTTTCACACCCCTTAAATTGCTCTCAAACTGGAGAATACACCCCTATACAATATAAAAAAAATAATAAGATTTAATAAAAATGATTTTGTAAAATTTTAATTGTTTAATTGTTTTCTTTGACGATTTAATTTTCTCCTCGAACCGACTAAATTCATTAGTCGCATTAGACGAGAAATAATTTTTTAATTAATTTATAATCCTATTAATTCTAAATTAATTCTCTCCTCAACCCGACTAAATCTATTAGTCGCATTAGACGAGAGATGAAAAATACTTAAAATCTAAAACACATTTAATTTGCTGCCCGCGACGATCATATCTATTGATCTGAGTAACCAGCGATGCCCCATTAATCTGTTAGCTATACTGATCAAATCTATTGATCACCTCATCTAACAGTGACATATCAAATCAGGGTTGTACGCCCAAACACTTAAAACACATCAAACCACAAACCACAGATTTTCATCTCTTCAATACTGCGAAACTACGAAGGTAATTCAAAATACCTTTTCAAAACTGCGAAACGGTATTTCAAAATACCGTCAACACATTCATATCAAATTCTAAGGCGTACAACCCTGTGCCCGAACTACGTTGACTCTTATTCTCCTTAAGGAGATACGTAGGCACTTGGATAACCAAGGCGAGTCCCCCTCCCTAAAATCTCAATTTTCCCCTATTCAATTCTTTAGCTATTAAACCTCAATATTTTAGCCATAAACCTTTACCTTAGATTCAAAGCCAATAGGAAAGGGTTGAGGGTGCCTAACACCTTCCCTCAACCTGATTATAATAACCTACCCCGATCTCTAAACTGCGTAGGGTTTCCTATTCGCCCTTCAGAATAGGTGGCGACTCTAAAAGTCTAATTTTTAGGGCAGGTTGCTACAACTGGCGACTCTGCTGGGGACAAATCATCAATGGTGAATTATTATGCTCCTAAGGCTTGGCAGGGTTTAGGTTTGGCAAATTATTTAGGTTTGTGGCTAGCTATTAGGGTTTGGCTAGTTTGCTAAATTAGGGTTTGGTTTAGGATTTAGGTTTTCCTTTTTTGTTAAATATTTAAATTTTTATTTATTTATTTATTCATCTGCAATTTATTCATTTACGTTCAATTTAATTAACTATTTTTATATTTGTTATTTTATTGTATTCTGTTGGGATATTATAAACTATTGTTAAACCTAAGCGTGGGAATTATAATAATGACCAGATGGGAATTACATCGCCTACGAGTCTTATTATAATTCCACTCAGAGTGGGTTAAATATTCGGAAAGGTCTGATACGAGGTTTGACCTTGTTGAGGGCTGGACTGGGTATTTAGCTGATCTCTCTGGGAACCAACCCCTAAAATTCAAACCTCATGGACCAATGAGTCGTTCCAAAATCCAAAGAGACAAAAAGTCTCGGCGGCTACGAACGATCCCATGAGACCTTCTAGAACATTCCTATGGGAAGGGTAGGCTCCCGAGCCGTTACGTCGAACCTATGAACCTAGGACTTATGTGCTTATGTGTTTAACTGTACGCTTTCATTATTTTTTATATATCTCATATAATTGTGGCATTCACCATGCATCATGTGCATTCTTGCATCATGTCTTATCCAAAAAAATAATGAGAAAGATAAAAAAAAAAGAAGAAGAGAGGAGTTATTACATCAATGGATGTGGATAAGACATAAACACGCATAAAACATATCATTCATGGCATGCATATCATTTTCATGGAATTGAAAGAAGATTTCTCTTTTGCCTTCAGAGCAAGAGACCATTGGGAAGGATAATCTAACATCCCGACCGTCTTGTCAGACAAGATTTCAGCAAAGGAAATCAATGGATCAGTTAGAATAGAATCAAGCCGCCCTTCGTGAGTAGGTGGATCAACTAAAGGTTAGTGTGGAAGAGGTTAAAGGAGGTATGACTCAGATGCTAGGATTCATGAAGGCCCTACTAGATAAACAAGAAAAGGCAAAAGAGGTTCAGTCTGGGGATACCCTGGTTCAGGATGAGATTCCCAACGACGAAAACCCGCTGCTAGGATTTGTGACAGGCTTTGGACCTGCTAAGGAAAGACCCCAGGTCCGATCTATTAGAAGAGCTATCCAATTCCAAGAGAAAGGAGAGGCCTCTCAAGAGGGATTTGTCCCCACTCCACAAACAAAAGGGACAACCCGCACAGTTTGCATTCCTGCTAACAATGTCCTTAAGGATGATGATTACCTGGATCTACAATACAGAGTACAAGAGGTGGACAACACAGACCAAGCACCTCAGACGCAGCAGTCTAATCTCAACTCTAGGGAAGACTTCAAGGACAGTGAACAGATTAAAGCGCTAGAGGAGAGACTAAAGGTGGTAGAAGGATACGATGCTTTCGATGTGGATGCCTTCGAAATGAGTTTGGTCTCAGACTTGACTATCCCACACAAATTCAAGATTCCTGACTTCAAGAAATACAAAGGACTCACATGTCCGAGGAACCACTTGCGCATGTATGTGCGAAAAATGGCTGCCTATGCCCACAATCAAAAGCTGATGATACATTTCTTCCAAGATAGCTTAAGCGGGGCATCTGTTGACTGGTACATGCAATTGGAGAAATCCTATATACGAAACTGGAATGATCTTGCTAACACATTCTTGAAGCAATACAAGTACAACCTGGACATGGCACCCAACCGGATGCAATTACAAAATATGTCACAGAAGAAGGATGAATCATTCAAGGAGTATGCTCAAAGGTGGAGGGAAATGGCTTCTCGAGTCCAACCTCCCTTGATGGAAAAAGAACTGGTGGACATATTTATGAGTACTTTGCAAGGACCATACTATGATAAGATGGTCGGAAGCATATCTTCAGGGTTCTCGGACTTGGTAGTCATTGGTGAAAGGATTGAAAATGGGATCAAAAATGGGAAGATACAAGGGGCACCCTCAGGTTCCTATCACACAAAGAAGTCATACGATGGGAAAAAGGAACCCAACACTGTTGGGGCAATCCTGGTTAATCAAACCTCAGTACTACAACAGAAGGATCATCAAAAGCAACAGGGTGGCCAACGCACCTGGAGGTCAAAGCCAAAACGGTCATTCACCCCGTTGCACATACCATTGTCTCAAGCTTTGCAACATCTTCTCAGTCAGAACATGATAACTTTGCTGCCTCCATACTCTGCTCCAGCTAACCCCGCTCCCGGATACAAGCACCATGCTAGGTGTGCCTATCATTCAGACAATCCTGGTCATGACACAGAGGATTGTGGGCCGTTGAAGCACAAGATCCAAGATTTAATTGAAGCAGGGCTCATTGAGTTCGAAGAACCTCGCAAGTCTAATGCTATAAGTGGCTAGAAGGAGGGTTTCTTAGATCATTAGTTTTTGTTTTCATTCGCAATTTCTTTTCTGTTTGTTTAAACATTGGTTTTGCGGTATATGCTATGTACTTTACAATAATCATTAATGCATTGCTTACGTTTGTCTTGGTTTACTCCTAGTGTTTTCACTATATTCAAAACTGTGTTTTTACTTGGTTTTATTATTTGTGATATTCAACTTTTGTTCAAAGATGTGTACCTTTAGAGGGAGAATGACGAAAACGATACCACAATCTCATACAGTACGCTTTCGAACAGACCGTGTTGACGATGTACATGCATTGTTTCAATTCCAATACAGTGGAGATATAAGGATGTTAATCCCTCGTCAACCCCTTTGAGCCTAAGAAGTAGGAGTTTCCCTTCACGTACAAAATAAAAACCCTCAAAATATAACCTGGGATAGGATAGCTGTTCAGTTAACTTGATTATTCCTTTGAACATAATCGCTGATGGTTCTCCGTCATAATTAAGCCAGGCAGTCAATGTCCGCAAAGAAAAAGAAAAAACAATGCAAGGCCTGCTAAGTCAAAACCTATTAAGGAGACTTAGGCAAAATTGGGGCATCCCGTTGACTGTAGTTGTAAGTAAACAGTGCAGACAAAAATTAGGGATAATAAAGTAAAAAAAAAGAAAGAGGTCACTACATACCCTCGACAAAAGGAAGATATTACAAAAAGGAGAATGACTGCCTTTGCAGATAAACCTTCGGTTTTTGAACCATCATGAATGTCAGTATTACAATATCCAAAGTCTTTTGGAGCTTAAATGCATAGTTAACTGAGCATAGGACTGGAGAACATCACGAAGAAAGGGGTGGGTTAAATAAATTTTGAGCCTTATATCTGTTGTTTCTTAAAACCCTGAACCAAGGCCACGTTACAACCCTTAAAAGTCCTAACTGAAACATGGTTAGTTCAAAAGCATACCGTTACAAAAAGGTATCCCGACTCCTTAAGGTCTACTATAACTCTTGAGTTGATATCACTTTCTTACAAAAAAAAACTTTGTTTTACTCAAAAAAAATTTTAAGCTTTCAAGAGAGACATATGCATTCGCATCTTATGAATTTCATCATAAAGCACACTGGTCTATATAGATTCCAATGTTTTAACATCAGGGAGGAGTCGCAAGGGGCATGACTAATGGCTAAAAATCCTGCTGACAGGCGAAATAACTTTATAAGCATATAAAAGAAGAAATATCTCTTACGCCTGACTCGGATGGCTACTGTATATACAGGGCATAACCCGTTGTTATCCTGGGGAAATCTAATCAAGATCCATGGGATCTCTCAAGGACTCTGAATAGCCCATGGGGCAAGTCCGTTACTAGGGGGCACGTTGCAAAATGTCACTCAGTATCAAATGTTGTCAATACCACTCTCACGTCCTTTCCAGGAACTTTTATAGAACATCTCTCAATCTGTCCATGTAGTCTTCTTTAAGACATGTTCAAATATCTATTATCCTTTCTAGGAAGCCTTTTCAAATAGTCTTCTTTAAGACACAGTCTACAAACCTTTCCAGGTGTCTCTCATCATTTTCAGAAATCTTTTCAGATAAGTCTTCTCTAAAACATATTCCTTCCTAAGAATCTTTTCTAGTTAGTCTTCTGTAAGACATCTCTTAACTTGTTCAGGCAGTCTTCTTTAAGATATTCCTTACCCTTTTCAGGTAATATTCTCTAAAATATCACTTGTCCTTTCCAGGTACCTTTCTAGGTAATCTTCTTTAAGACACCCGTCAATCTTTTCAGATAGTTTTTTCTTAAGACATGTCCATGATTTCTCTTATACCTCCAAAAACCTTGTCAAAATTTGTTTAAAGTACAATCTGAAGGATAGAAAAACACTTAGGCTATGTTTGGGAGTTTGGAGGGAAGGGGAGGGGAGGGTTTTAAAAAATAAGAAGAATTGGGTGAAAAGAATAAAAGGATTTTGAGTAGGAGGGTTTTGGAGGGTTTGGTTTTATTCATAACACCAAAAACCCCATAAAATGGGGGAACTCAAAAATTGTATTGAAGGAGGGTTTTGGAGGATTTTGAAGGGCTTATATAAATTTTCCAAATATCTTTTAGGTTGTTATACTATTTTGAAAGTTAAAAATTTTGTAATGATTATGACTCTTTTATCATTCTAAACAAAATCATTTTTTCAAAAAATGTCAAATATTTCTCTATATTTTTTTAAAAATTCGTTTTCGGAAGCCTTCCCCTCCCCTCCCCTCCAAACTCCCAAACATAGCCTAAGAAAGGGGGGGTTTGAATAAGTGTAGTTTCAAAAACTCGTAAGATAAAAATAATTTGCACAAGTATTTTTATCCTGGTTCGTTGTTAACTAAACTACTCCAGTCCACCCTATACAAGGTGATTTACCTCAACTGAGGATTTAATCCACTAATCACACGAGATTACAATGGTTTTCTACTTAGACAACTTCTAAGTCTTCTAGAGTCTTCTGATCACAACTTGATCACTCTAGGAACAACTGCTTAGAGACCTTCTAAGACTTCTCTAGAGTATACTGATCACAACCCGATCACTCTAGTCCTTTACAATTTAATGTAAACAAATTCTAAGAGTATTACAATTGCTTCTTAAAAGCGATAATCACAAACTGTGATATTTCTCTTACAGATTTAAGCTTAGACTCACTAAAGTATTACAGCAGTAATGTAGTGAGGTTGAAGATGAAGTTTGGTAGCTTTTGAAGTGAACAGCAAGATAGTATCAGAGATAGTTCAGAATTCGTTCAAAGTGCGTCCAAAATTCGTAACCTTGCTTCTCATCAGAACTTCATATTTATAGGCGTTTTGAGAAGATGACCGTTGGGAGCATTTAATGCTTTGCGTATTCTGTACAGCATTGCATTTAATGTTTCACTCTTTTGTCAACTACCTCGAGCCTTGCGTTTGCTGTGACTACTGACGTTGCAGTTAATAGCTTCTAACGTTCCTTTTGTCAGTCAGCGTAGCTTGCCATCTAGTACTTGATTCTAATTTGTTCTTTGTAAATACTACGTTGAATATCATCAGAGTACAAACAGCTTGGTGCAGAGCATCTTCTGATCTTCTGATCTTGATATGCTTCTGAGCATGATTCCATGACTTCAGTGCTTCTGCTTCTGAACTCAAGTTCTTCTGATGCTTCTAATAGACCATGTTCTGATTCTGCTTGACCATCTTCTGATGTCTTGCCAGACCATGTGCTGAAGTTGCATACTGAACCTTCTGAGTCAAAGCTTCTTAGCGCTGATTTGTGCATACTCTTTATATATTTCCTGAAAAGGAAATTGCATAGGATTAGAGTACCACATTATCTTGAGCAAAATTCATATACATTGTTATCATCAAAACTAAGATTATTGATCAGAACAATTCTTGTTCTAACACAATCCTCTTTAGGACGGTCTCCTATCCTTTCTAGGGTAATCTTCTTCAAAATGTCTTTTTCTGAGTTTTGTTTAAAACACCACATTCCTCAAAATAGTCTTTATCCTCTATGGGATTCTTTGACCCTCTTTGCAAACGTACCTCCCCGAGCCTTGTTTAAAGCACAATCTTATTTAAGACGATCTCGTGTCCTTTCCCGGAACCTCTTCAAGTAATCTCCTAAAAGACATCATCTCATTCTGAGTATTCAGCGAATTTCTGTCCATCGGACACGACCAAGACGCATGACTAATTCTGAAGAGCATCTGCTTCACATTCGAATCAATACCTAGCATCATGGAGATTGGGTTAATCAAAGGCGATCATTGCTAATAAAGATCCCTAAACCGGGGGAACCACATCTAGGGGGTTCTCCTAAACAGGGGCATACAATCAATGATCCTATTGACTGGGGCATATCTTTCAAGAATTCAAATACTGGGGCAGTGCATATCAGGTTCATGGCATGACATGGTAATATTCGAGTTCCCTCTAAGAATATTTCCTTCAAGTCAAATGGCGCGTCTCTCGAAATTTCTGATATTGAGGAAATCACGCTAGTATCGCACAAGGAGCATTGTTGCGTAATCGGCCTTCTTACGCCTTTATTATTTACGACCTACAGTGGGGGTCGTCGTACATACATAATTCTCATTTATTTTGAGAATCTCGTTACATTACACATACATCATAACATTGCATAAATTCAACATTCGCCTTTTCAGGTCACTCTGGAGTCAAAAGGATATCATCATCCAACTACGGTGCAAATACGATCGTTTCAACGATTTAATCTTAACAATTTTGATGCTTCATTCTGAGCCTTTCTTCAAAGGCAATTCAGAAACAATCAAAGAAGTTCTTACCTTTCAAGGTAGTCTTCTCCAAGACGCTTATCAACCTTTCTAGGTAGCCTTCGCTGAGACCCTTTTATCCTCTCTAGGAGTCTTTCTATGTCAATCTTATTTAAGACATGTCTAGATTAACCTTGTAGTTTTGTTTAAGACATTTCACATCCTTTCAAGGAACCTCTCTAGGTTAGTCTTGTTTAAGACATTTTATCTCTCGTCTAGGAGCCTTTCTAGGTAGTCTTGTTTAAGACATATCTCAACCTCTTTAGGTAATATTCATCAGATATTTATCCAATCTTCTCTAAGACATATCTTAGCCTCTCTAGGTAATCTTGTTTAAGAAGTTTCATATCCATTATAGGAACCTGTCAAGGTTGTCTTGTTTAAGATGTTTCATATCTTTTTTAGGAACCTTTCTAGGTAATCTTGTTTAAGACGTTCTTATCTCTTTAGGAGCCTCTCTAGGTAATCTTGTTTAATACGTTCCATATATTTTTAGGAGCATTTCTAGTTTAGTCTTGTTCAAAACACATCATACCCTTTCTAGGTAGTCTTGTTTAAGACATATCTCAACTTCTTTAGGTAATATTATTCAACTATTTATCCAATCTTTTCTAAGACATATCTTTCTCTTTCAAGGGATTTCTTAGTCAGTCCTCTCTAAGACGGTTCTTCCCGAGCTTTGTTTAAAGCCTAATCTCCTTCATATCTGCCAATGATCTACCCTGTTCAGGAAACCTCTTCAGGTAGTCTTATGTAAGACATTACTTCATCTCTCCTCCAATGCAATCCGAACAAGGATTCGCAAACATCTTAAAAGGGTTAAACAATTTCAACGGGTGACAAGAAGATAAGGCGTTGGAGTTGTCATATATACATACTCATTTGCATACACGCAACATTCACATGTGTAAACATTCATACATCTACAATGCATACGCATTCACAAAACGATTTTCTATACAGGTAAACTTGTCCGAATCAAGGCAAGTGGCTCCTATTGGCATAGGAAAAGCTTGCTAGCACTATGGCAAACTATTTACAACTAACTGCAAGTCCTCGCTATGTAAGTCTCAGGCTTTAGCAAGGCGATTATTTTTTCTCACACTAACTGCAAGGTAAATTTAGGGGTCTTCCATTATTTAATAACTCTTCGATTCGAAAAGCGTGAGACCTGCGTATTCTCACGCCATTCAATCCAAGGTAATTAAATAGGGGCAGCTGTCATACCCCAAAATTTACCCGATACAATTCCCGTTTTAATTTATTAAGGGTGTTAAAAATTAAGAGCCACAGGGTTTAATATACCTATTATTAAACTCGCTCTCTTATAAAATTCCCGTATAAATTGGGGGAGGTGTGAATATCAAATATTTGAGGTCCAATTTATTTTGGCCCATTTGTTTTATTTAATCATTTTATAATATTTTCTACTTATTCTTTTTATCAAATATTATTATTGACTAATTATATAATTATTAGCATTAATTTTTAACTAAGATTAATATTTGAATTATTAGTATTGATTTGGATAATCCTATTTTTTAATTAATGTTATTAATTTTCAATTGTCATAAAATCATTAAGGGGGTAGTTAATAAAGTAGGTTAATCAGAATTATTGGGTTTTTACTGGTGTTATTATATTTTGTGTGTTGGGCCGAACAAAAAAGAATGCTGGACGCAGAACCGGGTCAGATCTAACAAGCATTGGGCCACGTACGGATCACTGGAGCGGGTCAACCCGAAACCTAATCCATTCCTGTTCACTTTCTCCCTCAGCCGAACCCTAGCGGCGGCGCCCCTCTTCCAGCCACACAAACCCTAATCCATTCATCAACACCAACCCCAAAACTCTTGCCCAAGCCCAAGAAACTAAATCAAATCCCAGCATTGAATCCAGATAATCAAATCATAACATAAACAAAATTGAATGAATTTTTATTCAAGTCAAAAAGAATATTACAAATGGAAATCTCAATAACAGAACCAAATTCCTAATTTACAACTGAATCAAATCCCTAATTGAATCAATCTAATTTTTCCTAAATCTAAATCTAAACCCTAAGTATAAATCTAAAGAAAATTATAAGATGAAGGGAGGCTGGAGATTGAAGGGACGGTTGCAGAAAAACCCTTTGCGCTGCCGCGAATACGAACGTCCTCCATCTATTGAACCTGCGAATCAGAAGGAAGAGGGATTAGAAAGAGGAGCTAACGCGTTCCAGAATAGAAGATAAAAGGTACAAGTCGACTCAAACTTAGCTTAAGATTGTACTTGAACCGATTGCATGTGTGTTGATTTGGATTGTTTGATTTTCTGAAAAAATTAGAGGTTAGGGTTTGTGTGGATCTGGGTTGTGTTGTTGAATGTTGGGGTAGGGAAGACGAAGGTCATGGAGATCTCCATCTAGGTTCGTTGTTCTGGGAAAATCTGGGTTTTATGGATGAATGTTCCGATGAACATTCATCGGAAAACTGGGTCTCGCGGTGGCTTTAGGGTGTTCGACGGTGGTTCACGGTGAGGTTTTGTTGTTTTTCTGGGTTTGTGTCAAGGATGGAAGAGAGAAAAGCAAGAGAGGAGAGAGAGCGAGATTGGAAGAGTGGAAGGAATCTGGGGTTTTTTTGGGTTTAACCCCTTACCGGCATTGGATTGACGCCAAGTGGCTTCACGATAGCCACTTGGCAGGCAGTGAGACTATGATCTCATGCCATCCTCTTAGTATGCGCTCCAAAACATTCAACATGCAGACTGTTAGATAGTTTTGATCTTGATCAGGAACCATCTCATCCAGATCGATGGACCCTAATCTGAACACACACTATAGCCATACACCCTCACCATACCTGATCCCAACGTATCCCTAGCTCTAGTGGGCCTATCTCTTTGCTTTTCACACCCCTTAAATTGCTCTCAAACTGGAGAATACACCCCTATACAATATAAAAAATAATAATAATAAGATTTAATAAAAATAATTTTGTAAAATTTTAATTGTTTAATTGTTTTCTTTGACGATTTAATTTTCTCCTCGAACCGACTAAATCTATTAGTCGCATTAGACGAGAAATAATTTTTTAATTAATTTATAATCCTATTAATTCTAAATTAATTCTCTCCTCAACCCGACTAAATCTATTAGTCGCATTAGAAGAGAGATGAAAAATACTTAAAATCTAAAATACATTTAATTTGCTGCCCGCGACGATCATATCTATTGATCTGAGTAACCAGCGATGCCCCATTAATCGGTTAGCTATACTGATCAAATCTATTGATCACCGAATCTAACAGTGACATATCAAATCAGGGTTGTACGCCCAAACACTTAAAACACATCAAACCACAAACCACAGATTCTCATCTCTTCAATACTGCGAAACTACGAAGGTAATTCAAAATACCTTTTCAAAACTGCGAAACGGTAATTCAAAATACCGTCAACACATTCATATCAAATTCTAAGGCGTACAACCGTGTACCCGAACTATGTTGACTCTGATTCTCCTTAAGGAGATACGTAGGCACTTGGATAACCAAGGCGAGTCCCCCTCCCTAAAATCTCTATTTTCCCCTATTCAATTCTTTAGCTATTAAACCTCAATATTTTGGCCATAAACCTTTACCTTAGATTCAAAGCCAATAGGAAAGGGTTGAGGGTGCCTAACACATTCCCTCAACCTGATTATAATAACTTACCCCGATCTCTAAACTGCGTAGGGTTTCCTATTCGCCCTTCAGAATAGGTGGCGAATCTAAAAGTCTAATTTTTAGGGCAGGTTGCTACACATATCAAATCAAAAGCTAAGTCCTTTACTTATTTAAATATTTGTTATTTTGTCTCCCTTATTTAAAAAATTATTTGTTATTTTGTCTCCCTTATTTAAAAATTAGGGTTTACCCTCAAATGATAATGAACTCCGCCTACACTCACCCCCTTTCGGTTTATTTTTCCTTTTCCAATTTTCAGGGTTAACCAGATCGATTAAAGCTCAAACCTTTGGTAACCCTGAACTTATCGTCTATTTAATTATTTATTTTTGTGGTTTTCCCACAAACCTTTTTTAGCTTTAATATGTAACTGCTCCGAGGTTGTAATAGTAATTAGGGTTTAACTTTTCTGATTAACTGCATGGTTAGTAATTCTAGGGAGTGATCACCTTGAATTAAATTAGAATCATTAATTTTATAAGATAATTTATTCTGAATTTAATCACGTGATTGATGCACCCACACACCTTTTGGGGTAACCTCTTTTGTTGCCTTGTTGCCTGTTGCCTTGTGTTTAATGCAGAATAGCCAAAGTCCCTCGAATACGAGGATACCTCAGCGATGTTGCCCTTGGTTCATTCAAAAGTCATAAGTCCCTAATGATGCTGCCTTCGATTCGCCAAATATGACCTCGTCCCTCGAAGTTGCCTACGAAATGCGAAGGTATCCTCTGGTTGCCTAAACGAAAAAGGCTATTCTGATCTTTCCCTTAGACTACCTGCCTCTCTATGGCATGGGACAGTCTTATGGCAAACGATAATTCGATGACCCGTTAACATCCAAACGAAAGACTTCCTGCCCTCTTATGGTATGGATAGATCCTTTCACCCTGAAAGGCTAAAGAACATTTTTCATCTAACCAGGTAATTGCTCCTAATTGCCTTGCTCTAAAAAAAAATTTCCACTCTATTTTCTAAACACTCTCAAGGATACGCTCATTTATGAGCTAAAGTCCGTATTCTCTTCTTCTACATTTCTAAACCTTTGGTTTTCAAAACGAGCAAAGAAATTAAGAGCCCATGGAAAACCATGGATGCAAAGGGTGCCTTACACCTCCCCTTTGCATAAATTACCCCCCGAACTCGGTTTTTATTTAAAAGGTTTTTCCTGTTCTTTTAGCCTTTCTGATATTTGGATAAAATAAAAGTCGATGGCGACTCTTGCTTACCACGACATTTCGATAAAGTCAGTTCACCGTATTACAATACTCTACCAACAGCAGAGCATATAGAGTATTCAACTCCAGAACTCAAGTCTTGATGGAATCCATCAATGTTATTGCTGATGATCATCATGAAGACTTTAATGTCACAGAGAATGTTGGAACATTCTTTGGAACTCAAGCTGAAGAATCAGGAATAACTGAAAACAGAAATGACTCTCCACTAGAATCTGAACCTGAAGCAATCAACAAAGATCCCTCTATTAGAATTCAGAAAGACCATCCCAAAGAACTTATCATAGGAGATACTAAAAGTGGTGTAATGACTAGATCTAGAGAGATCATTGCCAACTCATGTTTTGTATCCAAAACTGAACCAAAGAATGTGAAGGAAGCTTTGACAAATGAGTTTTGGATCAATGCCATGCAAGATGAACTAGAACAGTTCAAAAGAAACGAAGTATGGGAATGGGTCCCTAAACCTGAAGGAACAAACATTATTGGTACCAAGTGGATATACAAGAACAAGTCTGATGAAAAGGGAGTTATAACTAGAAACAAAGCAAGGCTGGTGGCTCAAGGATATACTCAAATCGAAGGAGTAGATTTTGATGAAACTTTTGTACCTATTGCAAGACTTGAGTCAATCAGATTACTGTTAGGAGTAGCCTGCATCTTGAAGTTCAAATTATTCCAGATGGATGTAAAAAGTTCCTTTCTGAATGGTTACTTAAATGAGGAAGTGTATGTGGAACAACCTAAAGGCTTTGCTGATCCGAATCTCCATAACCATGTCTACAAGTTAAGAAAGGCTCTATATGGATTAAAACAAGCCCCTAGAGCTTGGTATGAGAGATTGACTGAGTTCTTGACCACAAATGGCTATAGAAAAGGGGGAATAGACAAAACCCTCTTAGTGAAAAATGAAGGTGGAAAAATCATGATTGCCCAAATATATGTGGATGATAAAGTGTTTGGTGGGATGTCAGATCTGATGGTTAAACACTTTGTCAATCAGATGCAAACTAAGTTTGAAAAGAGTATGGTTGGAGAACTGACATGTTTTCTTGGGCTACAAATTAAACAAATGGAAGACTCCATCTTCCTCTCTCAAAGCAAATATGCCAAGAATATTGTAAAAAAGTTTGGAATGGATAATGCTAGTCACAAAAGAACACCTGCTCCTACTCATTTAAAGCTATCAAAAGATGAAAGTGGCACTAGTGTTGACCAGAGTTTATACAGAAGCATGATTGGAAGTCTGCTATATCTAACAGCCAGTAGACCAGATATTGCCTTTGCAGTTGGAGTGTGTGCTAGATATCAAGCATAACCCAAAGTAAGTCACATAAATTAAGTCAAAAGGATTTTCAAATATGTGAATGGAACTTGTGACTAAGGTATATTGTACTCTCATGAGTGTGAACCTATCTTATCTAGGTATTGTGATGCTGGTTGGGCTGAGAGTGTTAATGTTAGAAAAAACACATTATGAGGGTGCTTCTTCTTGGGAAGCAATCCCATATCATGGTTCAGCAAGAAACAAAATTGTGTCTCCTTATCTACTGCTAAAGCTGAGTACATAGCAGCTAGTAGTAGTTGTTCTCAATTGGTATGGATGAAGCAAATGCTGACTGAATCCAATGTCACTCAGAATGTCATGACATTATACTGTGATAATCTCGGTGCTATGAACATATCCAAGAATCCTATTCAGCATAGCAGAACCAAGCATATTGATATCAGACATCACTTCATAAGAGAACTTGTAGAAGACAAAGTGATTTGCTTGGAACATGTCTCAACTGAACTTCAGTTAGCTGACATATTTACCAAAGCTCTTGATGCTACACAATTTGAAAACTTGAGAAGCAAGTTAGGAATATGTATCCATGAAGAATTATAGCAATCATAGCAGCTGGGAAATAAGATGTTGGTCAGGTTAAGTATTCAACTAGTGACGTGGCTGCTCAGTGTTTCATCTCCCCTGATGAAGACACTGTAGTTGCTGAACTCAGTACCTCTGAGTTTGAAGACTGAAGCAGCTGCTTCTGGTCATGTTTTTCTTTGTGGATTTTAATATTTTCAGTATCTTTTGGTTTAAGTCTGGCCTGTACTTAATTGAATATCAAGGTTGTTTTGGCAACATTTCTGGAAAAAAGGGGGAGTAGTTTAATGTCACCCCCAGGACAACAAGTTGTTTTTGGTACTATTGAATGAATTTGTATCTGGAGGAAGTTTATTTCTGTGTTGATGCATGAGGAAGTATGGGCTTGTGTGTGTGATTGTATGATGTGGTAGTTGTAGTTGTAGTTGTATTAGCTATTCTTGCAGGTGTGGTTGACTGGTTGTGTACTCTGGTTGTATGCTTTGTGTTTTTTTTCTGCTACAAAGATTCTCTGATAATTTGGTGACAGGTTGTTTTAGCCAAAAATTTTCCAAAGGGGAGTTTGTAGATGCTTTTAAATTGGCTGCATTTTGTGGTAAAACATTCATGTGTGTGTGTGATGTCTTGACTAATGTCACGACACACTATGTGTGGAATTGTGCAAGATTGTATGGTTGAGCTAATACAGGTTTTCGTTGGATGTCATGCTCGATGTCATGACATCAGTATCTGACAGTAGTAGCTGTTATATTTTAGTTACTATGTTTCCTTATTTATCAGGCTACAAATTAGGAAACTATATATTTTGTGTTGTATGATTTGCGCTAAAATATCTCGTACTACAGCATATGTGAACACTCTGATGATGTGGAAATTAGGTTAACTTGGTTAACCTTAAATTATGTTTGGAAGGCCCAAGGCCCAACTGCTGCCTATAAGAAGATTTCTAATCCTACTTTCAGAGGCAGAGTTTGTGAGTGTGAAGATTATTGTGTGTTCTGTGTATTCATGTGTGTCTTAGTGTTTTTATTGTACTCCAAGAAATTGTCACATTGATGATTGTATTGGATTAGGTTGTTTGTGAGTTGTAATTGTTTTTGTCACTCTAAGCTTTTAAGCACGAGTGTGTGTCTCTTGATTGAAGTTTTGAAGCAAAATCAAGATTTGTTTGAAGTGTGTCTTCATCCTATTTTATTTTTCGTTGTTGTTATTATCATTGTTGTGATTAAGGGGGAGTGAGTTGGAACTCAGGTCTAGCACTAGATTGAAATTGCATTGGGTAGGTCTTAAGTGAAGAGTTGTAAATGAGGGAGTTTAGCTCTGAATTAATACTGCTTATAGTGGATTTCCTCCCTGGCTTGGTAGCCCCCAGAGTAGGTGTTGTTGTACACCGAACTGGGTAAACAATCATCTATGTTCCTTACTATTTTTGTTTACGTTGTGCATATATTTTATAATCAGTTCTGAAGTGGATGTCATAACATCCGATACGACATCGATCGTGTGGTGCTAGAATTTTCAGAATCTCTGTGTTGGTAATGTTGTTTGTACTCTTACAAAGTTGCGTTCGGATCACTTTCCTCTTATTTTTGAGTTCTCCATCTCTGCCTCTAAAGTGGCTTCGCAATTTCGGTTTTTGAAGAATTGGTTGTTGCACCATGGTTGTAAGAAGTTAATTTTGGATTGTTGGAAGTATAAGGTCTCGAGGTGCCCGTTAGAAGTTCTTGACAGAAAGCAGTAATTGGATGTCATACTTCCCGCAAGTGTTCAGATTATTGCATTCATGTCATACATGTGGGCTCTTAGAGTCCAAATTATGCTATCATTTTGTATTTAAGTCCCCCCTACCATGCTGAGACGAAGATTTCCATCTTCCCCTCATCAGATATCAGGAACTTAAATAGGGGCAGCTGTTGTACCCCAATTTTTGACCACTGAGATCCCACCCCATTTCAAATAAGTAGGATCATCATCATTATCATCAACATCATGCATACATCATTTGCTAACCAAAATACCAAAAAAATTGTTGTTTGTTGCTTGTGTTCTAAGACAGAAGACTAGTCAAGAGGAGACTGAGCAAATTAGGGTTTTGAGGCCCACAAGGAAGTTCAAACATTCTCACATGTTCAAATGACTCTCTCATCAAAATCAATGTCCAAGGATAGCCCAATTCAAGATCAGCAACTCTCAAGATCACATGAGGCCCCAAATTAGGGTTTTTGACCTAATTTTACTAGAGGGTTGACTTTTGATCAGGAGATGGTTCCAAGACTCAAAATATGATTTAAGGGCATCCAAATCAACATTATAGTCCATCCATATCATTCATTTGAATATGAGATCTTGATTCATATGGAAATCACAAAACTGTAGTTCATTTGGAAAAAGTCAACTATGGAAGTCAACCTTTGAATTTTGAGAAAAATAGTCAACCATGGACTTTTAAGGATCCAAATCATCATCATATGGATATTGAAGACATTTGATCAAAGAAAATTCAAAGAATTCATCAAGAATCAAAAAGTCAACAAAAAGTCAAATTAGGGTTTTTAAGTGTATTTTGACCTAATTCATGGATCTCCAAATTTTGCTTACACACTAAAAAATCTCCCAACATGAAAGTTGTAGATCTTGGCAAAACAAACAACTTATCACATTGGAAATTTTGGCTAAAAGTGGTTATTTTAAGAGATTTTGGATTAAGAAGGTTTATGTTCAAAAGACATTGAAAATTTCTAAGTGTTTTCACCTTGATTTTCCTTAACTTTATGGCCATTTTTCTCAATGATCCCAAAGGAGTTTGAGAAAACTTTTAACAAGTGACTTGAATTATGTAGCAAGGGCTTTCCAAATAGACCATTAGCATGATTTTTCATCACTTGAGTTATGAGATATGATTTTGTGAAGAAGGCTCCATAACACTTGAAAAACTCCATGAACATGAAGAAGTTATGAACCAAAACTACTTCAAATGCAAAGATTCCTTTCTTGCAGCCCCTCTAACTTGTTCAAAGCACCAAACTCAGATGATTTCACCTTCTTTTGAGCTATGATCCATGTGTTTTAAGCATTGTCCAAAATTTCATTCCATTTTAAGCATAAAGCCATGACTTCCATTCTTGAAAACTGACTTTAATCACAAAGTCCACTCTCCTTGAGCTTCTAACTTGTTTTTTCTGCATACAAGCAACCTAAAGTTCAGACCAAACATGTTTAAAGTGTTCAACAACTCCAAGCATGCTTGTACCTTCTCTTGGAACTATGGATTTTTCATTTCTTCATGAATAAGCAAAGTGGTACAACTATCACATGTGAACTTCTTTTGATCAGATTTTTCCCTCCACAAACCACAAATTATGCCTATAAATAGAGGCCTTTACTTCTGAAACGAAACACACAAAAATTCTCAAAGTCACCCTCCATTCCAAAAATCCATTTTTTTGTCATTTGCAATTTGTTAGCCATTGTTAGTTACAGAAGTTCTAGGTGCAAACTAAGCATTCCAACAACTTCTAAACATCATTTATGAGTTATCCATCACTTCCATACACTTCCTAAACACTCCAAACTCAAAAACACCATTTTCACCTCCATAAAGGCCTTATCCTTCCAAACTTCATTCCTTAAGCATATTGTCCAAACAAATCATCCAAACACCTTCCATATATCATATAGAAGCTGTCCAAGCCATTCATTAACATCTGTAACACTTGTATTCCATTGTTTCTTTTCAAAATTTTCACTTTGTAGGTGCTATCGGGTTTGAAGTTGCAGAGGTGGACAAAGAATTATAAGCATTTAAACATCATCCCTGGACATCAAGGAAGCTTTACAGATCATTACCACGCTTTTGTAACAGCTCCAAGCAAGCTCACGACCTCCATTTTTAGAGGTAAAAACTCAAACTTTGAACTTTTGGTTAGAAGCATCATTCCCTGCAAAACTTGTTACCAATCTACTCAGAATAATGTAGGGAATAATAGCCCTAAGGTTTTAGGGCCTAATTGAAAACTCAATTTTGGGTTCTTGAGCATTTTCCAGAAATTCATGAGTTATAGTGAAAATAAATAAAAACTAATTATATATTTGAGTTCCTCTCAAAAAAATAAGCAAGTTTGGTTTTTACACTTTTTAATTTGGTTGAGATTCAAAGCTTTTGCAATTTGGCCATATTTTGAAAAAAAGTTACAGTAACTCAACGAAGAAGATGAAGATGGCTGGGTCCGAAAGGTCTGGGGTTCGAATCCCCCTCGCCCCAGCCTTTTTATGAATTATTTTGTATTTTTACATTTAGGGTTGATAAACCCTTATTATGATACGTTTGAGCCTTATGATAAAAGCACGCACCTGGCCCAGAGGCTAAGTTTTGAGTTGCAATGTGAAGGGCATGGGTTCAAACCCCATCAACAATAAAACCTTATTTTTTAGCACTTATTTCCTTTGTTTTTTTTACTTAACTTTGAAAAATCATTTAAAATAAAAAAATTAATCTTTTTGACTTGATTTTTTTGGTGTTGTTTATTTATTTTGTCTATTTTAATATTATGATTAAAAATCCCAAAATATTATTTATTTTCATCATTTAAAAATTAATCAAAAACAAGTTCTTTTTATATGTTTAAAATATCAAAAATCATTTTATTTTGAATTTTTCTTCAAAGTAATTTAGTATACTTTTGTATATATATGTTTAGGGTTAGGATAGGATGTCATTGACTTTTCCATGTACCCTTAGACCAATTCTCTTTTAGAATTTGGTATTTAATCATTAAAAAATCAAGGCAAAATACTCTTTTTAGTCCCTTATGTTAATCTCGGGGTTCATTTTGGTCCCTTAACTTCAGAAAGTGTCATATTGGTACCTTAACTCTTCAAAAGGTGTCATTTTAGTCCTTTTTGTCATATTAGCGACGGATTTAGCGACCAATTTTTTAGTTTTTTCGTCGCTAATGTGACAAAAAGGACTAAAATGACACCTTTTGAAGAGCTAAGGGACCAATATGACACTTTTTGAAATTAAGGGACCAAAATGAACCCCGAGGTTAACATAAGGGACCAAAAAAGGTATTTTGCCAAAAATTAATTAGGTTTAGGTGTGATTTCAAAACCCTAAGTTTCAAAACCCTAATTCAAAAAACTTCTTGATCTTTTCTTATCCATGTTAAATGTGATTTGTTTACATTGATCATTGTCTTTTATTCATGGACATATACTTGTTGATTTTATCCTTGTATTCTTATATTTGTTATCCATTGTATTATCATTGTATATACTTTGTTTACCAACCCCTTCTTTAGAACCTTTGTACTAAGAGGAGAATTATTCCCGGTAAAACTACTCTTAGTCCATTGACCTTTTATTATTAAAACTCAACCAACCCCTTTCTTTTTTAAAACCTTGGCACTAAGAGAAGAATTATTCCCGGTGAAACTACTCTTAGTCCACTGGCCTTGTTTTGTTTAAACTCAACATCCCAAAAGATTTTGGCCACTTTGGCCCTTTTATTTTCCTTTTAAGAGGAACTACAAAAGCTCTGACTTCCCTATTTTTAAAGGGGTATGTAGGTCTAAGATGCGATGTCTTATCGAGCTCACTTTTAAAAAATTATTTTCCCATCCCCACACTCTTTTTTAACAAATTCACATATCTTTTTTTTTCCAAAAGATGTACACAAAAACAATAACATTTTCAAAGAGGTTCCCATGGAGTACCATGGATATGAGGGGTGCTTAAAACCTTCCCCTTGTATAACAAACCCCCTTACCCAAATCTCTAATAAGTTTATTAGTTTTGATTTTAAAAACTTCTGTGGGTTTTATTCGCTCTTTCTCCCATTCCTTTTGGAAATAATAAAGCGCGGTGATAATAAAGCACGGTGGCGACTCTGTTTTAAAATGAGCTAAGTATTTCCATGGCTTTAGTCTCACCAATTTCACCGCTACAAATTGCGCCAAGATGAGATGATGCAGATGGTCTAACAAGTCCATAGGGATCATCACAATTATGCCTACTGGAATGACCATTATCAGCAAGCGGCAGCCGAATGAATGTCAGGGTTGAGTGACGAAATACACGCCTTGGCAATTCGTGTGGATGACGTTTGTGACTACCTTTATCATGCAGAAGAGCTACCCGCCCATCTTGGATGTACTAGGTGTGGACGAGTACAGAAGTGAGGTCGCAGAAGAGCACGTGGGCAGGATATCGAGTAGTGGTTATTTTTCTACTTTTATTTTAATGTAACACTAATGTAATGCTTCATCTTCATCCATAGAATATCACAATATTAGGGTTACAAGGTTTCCATCTTAGCACGAGATGTTACACTCCCAACTTCGTTTGCATTGTCTTTATTAATAGCGCACTGAACCAGCATTCATTAACCGATCACGCTCGGAAACGGTTCTTCTCCCCCACTTTGCTCAAACTAACTCCTGCCACAAACGGTTAGAAAACAAACAAGTACCAACAGTGTTCCACACACATGCCGCGTACTATATGATAACATGCTGACAGTATTCAACTATCGCACAACTCAACAGACTCGACAACTTGGCCGGACGGATCGACCTGCTCTGATACCACTAATGTAACACCCCAATTCTACCCAATAATTTATTCATAAATCAAAGTATAAACATTCCAAACATACACATGGAATATCACATTTACTCATTTAAATCATTTACGGCATACGCGCCTTCAACATCAATATATAGCACATTTAATCAAACGGACAAATAAATAACAATTAATTTAGTCTTTAAAAGTCACTACATCAAATAAAATTTTACCACGCAGCGAATCCACAAAACTTCCCAAAAATTAAGTTAACATCATAGCATCTTTGCAAAATAACTTTAAGTTACAAACCAATAGCAAAACATCACTAAAGATTCGACAAAGCAAACATAAACAGAAATATGCGTTTGTCCCCCCGAGTGTTACATATCAGAGCGACAACCGACTCAACTCAGCGGCTAATCTTCACTCACTACCATCACCTGCACGTTACCAGTATAAAGGCAACGGCGAAACAAATAAAGAGAGAGATATCAAACAATATAAATAAAGTTATGATGAACAGTATATATATAGGTTCAAGTCATAATATATATCAGTTTGCATTTTCCGCCAAAACGGTTTAAAACTCAACGTCGTATGACGTCATAACAATTCAAATGAGACACAACAAATGCAAATGCATGTGCTACCCAGGGTTTCAGATTCCATCGCCAATTTCCAATTAATAGAGGCATTCCAACAGGCATAAGCCTTCGTCACTATTCGCCAAATTCAGGCCGTCACCAAAAATATGCAATTCATGCGACACAAATGAAATGCAACATTCATACACATCACAAAATATTGTCACAAGGCATTCGCCTATATCACCAGAAAATATCAATATTCAATGATAATTACCGTCACTTTATTTCCCTGCAATTCACAATAGTTTCTCTAAGGTTGACATGGATTTTGGTAAAACATACTGAGTAAGATCATGTTGAAAGAAATGCAAGATGACCTAGCGTTCAGACTTCAACATGTCAAACAAGATGTAACAACATGTCTGGTATGACATCCTAACTATAGAAGTTGATCTGTCAAGTGAATCAAGCGTTTTTATAGCTACTAGAATGTTGTATTTCAGATACAGAATATTCAGGAATAATCAATTAGCTGATAGAATATCCAAGATTGATTCAATCAAGAAATTTCCTCACTTTCTATTATTGGAGACAATATAGGAAAGTTTGGATTGAAGACCTATTTTCTTGGAGAACAAGTAGTAGATTTTTGGCAGCCTCTTTGCTATATTTTGAAGCCCAGTCCATTCGATGTTAATCTTTTAAATATAAGGGTTGTAACTTAGTTTTAGACGGAACTGATATTTTATGTTTTAGGGTTATAGGAATCCTTATTTTTGCTGTAAGTTCCATATGTGTGCATTCACAAAGCTGTAGGTGATGAATGTTGTGTGATCTCTGAAGTTGTTAAGCAGGGATAATATTTCGTCCTCATAAGCTTTTAAGTACTGAGGATTGTGTGTCTTGGAAGAGTGTCTTTTGGTTTTATTGTTTGTGTTATTTTGTCACATGGTAATGTGATTGAAGGGATTTAAGGAGGGCATCGTACCTATGCGAGTCTTAGGTAGAAGTCATAAAAACGGTAGTGATTAAGTGAGGAGTTGTAAACGGAGAAGTTTAACTTTGAATTGATACTATCAGATATTGGTTTTGTCCCTGGCTTGGTAGCCCCTATAGTAGAAAGGTTGTTCCGAATTGGGTTAACAGATCGTTGTGTTCTTTACTTTATACACTATTATTGTCGCTATTATCAACTTGTTTATAACAGTTAAGTGCTCAGATATTCTGTTGTGACATCTCAATCGACATCACATATCAGATACCAGAATTTCAATTGGTATCAAAGCAGGCATCCTACTCTGCATCTAGGTGATATCTAGGGAGGTTACTTTCTGGTACGATGGACAAGGAAGTAGGATTTTTGAACAGACCGCCTGTTCTAGATGGAAGCAACTATGACTACTGGAAACCTCGTTTGTTGACTTTCTTGAAATCCATAGAAAATCGGGCTTGGAAGGAAGTCTTGAAAGGATGGAAGCTGTCTATTGTTATATGAGCAGACAAACAACCCACGATTGTGCTAAAGCCTGAGGAAGACTGGGGTAAAGAAGATGATGAACTTTCTTGGCAATTCTAAAGCCCTGAATGCCATCTTTAATTCAATTGACAAGAACATCTTCAGGTTGGTAAACACGTGTGAAGTAGCCAAGGATGCATGGGAAATTTTCAAAACTGTTCATGAAGATACATCCAAAGTGAAGATGTCCAGACTTCGACTACTAACCGCTCAATTTGAGAATCTAAGGATGTAAGATGATGAAAGTATTCATGACTTTCACATGAATGTTCTTGAGATAGTTAATGCGTCTAGTGCATTAGGAGAAAAGATTCTTGCATAAAAGCTAGTAAGAAAGATGCTCAGTTCTCTTCCCAAGAGATTTTACATGAAGGTGACGGCCATTGAAGAAGCTCAAGACATTAACCGGATGAGACTGGATGATCTTGTCGGATCTCTTCTGACTTTTGAGTTAAGCATCAATGATAGAGCTGAAAAGAAGAACAAAAGCATAGCTTTTGTTGCCAACTCCGAAGATGGAATGAAGGAATGTGATCTAGGTTTAGATGAAGGAATATCTAATGCCATAGTACTGCTTGGAAGATGATTCAACCAAGTGATGAAGCAGATGGGCAAAAATCTAAGATCAAATATCCAGTACAACTCACCTGACATTCAAAATTCAAATGATGTTGGAAGAAGGAAGTCTGAAGAAAAGCCCTCGCATGAAAAGGGTATACAGTGCTATGAATGTGGAGGTTTTGGACACATCAAACCTGAATGTCCTACATATCTTAAGAGACAGAAGAAGGGTCTATCTGTAACTTGGTTTGAAGAGGACTCTGATAGTAACATTGAAGACGAATCTTCCAAACATGTAAATGCTTTAACAAGCATATGGACTTTTGATGACTATGATTCAGTATATGATGATCTAGTTGTATCATACAGAGAGTTGTGTCTCACAAGTGCTGATTTATGTGATGAAAGGGAGAAACAGAAAGATCTGGTGCGCAAACTGAATGAAGAAAAGAAAGAATAATTGAGGACTATCTCTGAACTGGAAGAAGAGGTTAGCTCTCTACAATTTGAACTTAACAAAGCTCAAAAGTTAGTCAGAATGCATAATACTGGGTCTATCTCTCATGATGAAATCCCTAAAGTGGGAAGAATGACAAGGTGCATTAGTACCCTAGGGCTGAATGAGAAAAAGAAGTCAGCTTTAGACTCTAGTCATCCCTAGACTAAATCAAAATGTTGCATCAAATGTCTCAACATCCTGACAAGACGAGTATGGATTTCTGCTCGACCTTCAAAACCAAGGATGAGATGACCCCTGATAGCTCATCCGAAAACCTGACTGTATGGAGAGAACAGTTCAACAACATAGGAAAGTCCAGGCTGAATCATGAAGGGTATGAACAAAGGAATAAAATCATATACCTCAAGAAACATGAGAAAGGCTCAGTTGTGTCATGGTCAGGGGAAAGGTTCAGACAAGAGAATGTATTAACTAAAACATGGGGATCTGATAAAGAACTTGATGAGTCTGATACTGAGTCATATGTAGGAGAAATTAATGAGTGCGAACTTGTAGCAGGATTCTCATAAACATGCTTGGAAAATGAAAAACTTCAGAAGAAAGTAATAGAGCGTAAAAATAATATTGCTCTACTACAGGATGAGAAAAAGGAACTCTTGGTAATCATTGAGGATCTTAAAGAAGATGGTGTGATGACTAAATCATACTAACACAACATGACTCAAATAAGAAGGAGGTCAAGTACAGGTACCACTGTGAAAGATGAGAATCATCCAAATGGAAGGGAGAAGGAAAACGTTAGGAATATTAACTCAAGAACCCAAAAAATTGGGGAGGCTCCTCAATGGCATACGCAAAAGATGTTGAGACCTGTGTCCCAACATCTGAAGATAGCACAGAAAAGGTACGATAATTCTCAGCATTAACACCTTAAATGCGATCACTGTGGCAGGTCTGGTCATTCAAAGGCTACATGCTACAACTTAACTGGATACCCCAAACGAATGTTTTCTCATCAAGGGAAACAGACTAAGACAAATTCAGAGTCAAAGAAAGTTTCCATTCCTAGGACAGGTGTGAAAACTGCATCTCATGACACAAGCCATGATATGCATGGAAGAAAATCCAAGATGGTGAAGGCTGAAGGCTCAAGAGGAGGTAAAAATGCAGGTGTCATGAGTATTGACCTCTCTAAGGTCAAAATGATGAGTTCTGACAAAAGGAAGTTTGCGGACTCGAGAGTTATATTTCACAAGGAAGAAAACTATGATCTAACCAAATTCAAGGAGATAATGGACTCTACTGACGTGATCGTTAGTGACCCTATCAGAAAAGAGAGCACTGTCAAGACAACTGTAAAGCAACTGAAATAAGCTTTGGTGAAGATGTTTCAATATCTGATACCAACATTAAAGGATCTAGAGCAAATGCTGAAGCTGAAGAAACTCATATTGTTGTCAAAGACCTAGTCGTCATAATGCTAAAAGATCACCCTCAATAACAAAGGTTCGATGTTCCTAGCCTAAAAGCTACCTCCCAATCAAGGGAAGGTTCATTAGGTCTCAGCTGTGTCTCAAAGCATGAGTCATGGGCTAATGGCATGGAAGCTGAACTCAATCAGTACATGAGGAATGATACACAGAACCAGGTCCTAATAGATTATGACAGCACCCCCAAAGTTGAAGAGCGTCTTGATTTTCATATTGGTTGTCCATATCTAAGTACGTGGTGTATGATGTTGACTGAACCTCAAGTCAGTCATGAGTATGAAGGGAATGAAACTGACAAAGCTCTCCGTGTCAAGAAGGGCTTGAGAAACTATGCCCAAGTATGTATAAGTATCAAAAGGATGTCAGATGAAATGATCCAACATATGTACAATTGAGGGTTGAAAAGTTTCTAGGAGCAAGAGAGGAACAAATGGAATACTCAATTCTCCTTTATCAAGGCAATTGTGCAAAGAATGTTGAGTTGGGACTCAGTCTGGAAAATACAAGTCATGGAGAAATTTCCACGCCTATCACCATAAAGGTTTTAAAAATGAAGAAGGAACAAGTAGGTATCAGAATCTGCTAAAATGTTGTGTTGAAGATCAACCTAACAATGTTGATAGAAACAATATTTCTGAAAAAGTTTGGCGCTTGGAAGATAATGTCTCTTGGTCTAGTGATGAGCATGATTGTGTCACCTTGCCCATGGATGAAACTGGTGATACTCAATAGATGGTGACCAAGGATAATTCTTCTCTAAATGTCATAAAATTGTCATGTGACAACTCTAATACTTACAAGGATCCTAGACGTCTCAACATAGATACTAGGGTTATAAGGACTGTGACTCTGGAGCATGGTGGTAATGAAAGGAAGCCTGCTATTAATTTTGTAAAAGGACTTAATGATACTCATCTCAAGAAAAATCTTGGGGGAGGTATTCATGAAGAATTATAGCAATCACTTCGAGAGGGGCATCTGCAAGTGGAATGGCTAAACACATTGGAGCTTCTTTTGTGGTTGTTGGTGCATGACTGCTGGTCGTGTGATTTTATTTTTCTTTTCATTTTGATTTTGTTTATTTTAGTTTATGACTTTGTAAGGGTGAAATTACCAAGATATTATCTTTATTTTTCTTGCCTGAAAAAAATGTTGAACAGGTACCTTGCTTAGTTCTACTACCTTTGTCACTTTGTGGCTAAAAAGGGGGAGTAGAAGTTAAGTATACAGGAAGTGCTTGTATTGAAGGGGAGAATACAGGAGGTTCTTGTATTGAGGGGGAGAATTTTTTGTTCTCTCTGCTGGTTTTGATGGTTTTGAGAGGGAGTTGATCTGAAGGTTTTATATGTTGTGCTAACCCCTAGTTGAAATGTTTTTCCACTGCTATGTTTCTGATGACAGGTTTAGTTGGTTATTTTAGCCAAAATGTGCCAAAGGGGGAGATTGTAGTTTCTCTAAGGTTGGCTTGCATTTTGGTAAAACATACTGAGTAAGATCATGTTGAAAGAAATGCAATATAACCTAGAGTTCAGACTTCAACATGTCAAACAAGATGTCACAATATGTCCGGTATGACATCCTGACTGCAGAAGCTGATTTTTCAAGTGAATCAGGCATTCTTATTGCTATAGGAATCTTGTGCTTCACCTACATAATATTCGAGAATAATCAATTAGCTGGTGGACTATCCAAGATTGATTCAATCAAGATATTTACACACTTTCTATTATTGGAGACAATATAGGAAAGTTAGAATTGAAGACCTATTTTCTAGGAGAACAAGTAGCAGAATTTTGGTAGCCTCTTTGCTGCGTTTTGAAGCCCAGTCCAGTCGATGTTAATCTTTTAAATAGAAGGGTTGTAACCTAGTTTTAGGTGGAACTGATATTTTGTGTTTTAGGGTCATAGGAATCCTTATTTTTGTTGTAAGTTCCATATGTGTGCATTCACAAACCTATAGGTGTTGAATGTTGTGTGATCTCCGAAGGTGTTAAGCAAGGAGAGTATTTCGTCCTCATAAGTTTTTAAGTATTGAGGATTGTGTATCTTGGAAGAGTGTCTTCTGGTTTTATTGTTTGTGTTATTTTATCACAAGGTATTATGATTGAAGGGATTTGAAGAGGGCCTTATACCTAGGTGAGTCTTAGGTAGAAGTGATATGAAGGGTAGTGATTAAGTGAGGAGTTGTAAACGATGGAGTTTAACTCTGAATTGATACTATCGGATATTGGTTTCGTCCTAGGCTTGGTAGCCCCAGAGTAGGAAGGTTGTTCCGAACTGGGTTAACATATCGTTGTGTTTTTTACTTTCTGCATTATTATTGTCGCTATTATCAACTTTTTCATAACAGTTAAGTGCTCAGATATTGTGTCGTGACATCTCATTCGATATCACATATCTGATACCAAAATTTCATTCACAAAATTCACAATATTCATAATGTCACAACATCACTAACATCACAAAACAACGGATATCAGATTATCCCTGGACACGTCTAATTGGTTCTACTCTGTTAAATTAGTTCCGGTATGTTATTGTTTATTTTTTGGTTACTATTTAATTCTTACTCTACTACTGACATGGAATTATTATTATTATTATTATTATTAAAGTTACTTTGATAAAAGACTACAACTCTGTTTACTATTTATTCATTTTCTATTTACTAAGTATTTCATTTTCTACTACTGATAAGCTACGGGAAATAACACTCTACATTGAAATTATTCTACTAACTGTTATATTGTTAAGCTTCTCTTTCCACGGTTACTGATACATATCTGCCATTTATTTTATTTTGTCATCCACTAATGTTTATCAATTATTCATCTGCTACTAAATTAAGCTACTACTACTTATAATTGTATCAGATTTAATTGAATCTAATTTAATTTTGAAATTTAATCCTAGAGGCACCTAATTATACTAACTATAATATTCATATTACTGAAAAATGGTACATAGTTGTGGGACCCTGTCCCCAATTCCCATGGCACGTCCCACCAGGGGACTTCCTAAGCCAAAGGGCGCCTGCCCCCTAGCTAAGGGCCGCCCGCCCCACTCAATATGTGGGGTCCTCCCCACTTCCTCATTAAGGGACGTCCGTCCCACCAAAACATAGCCCCCGCTCCTTAGCCTTGCCTTCTCTTTCCAGACTCGCGTTCATTTTCAATTCCTCTTCATTACTCAACCCATAAACATTTTGATTTCAGAGACATTCATCATCACCATATCACAGATTTATTTTCAGCACAAAAAATTGTTCATCGATCACAATTTCAATTCAATCCAAAGTCACAGACAACACAAACCAAACAATAAACACATATCAATAATTATTTACACACGATTTCCTGGAAACAGCAACACAACATTACCACACATATTAGAAATTATACTGAAACACAGAGATCATATTAATTCCCTAAACCCCACATACAATTCATCATGTCCCCATTTATAGAGCAAGAACCCCACCCTTACCTTTGGATTGAAGGTCGTTCTAATTTTCGTTCCGGTCAAAATGCCCAAAATGCTCTGCTATGCAATTTCCCGTACTTTCTTCTTCTCCTATTCTCTTCTCTATTAATTCTATTTTCACCATGTGCCTCAAGTTATGTTTCTGGTTTTTCTAAAAACCTAAGTGCCTTACTGCCTCACTTCTCAATTTGGGCCTAACTATAGTACACGTACAGTGCCACACCTCTAGCCCATTTAATTAATTATGGTATACTCCCTTTCACTCTATGTTCAAATACTCGGTTAATTTTAATTACTCGGAATGTTCCCCAAACGCCAAATATTAATCTACTAATATTTTTAATACTAAAAATATTAAAATTCACGATTAACTCTCAACCCGCTATTCCGTAAAAATACCAACTCAGTCGCTCAAAATACGCCAAAACTCAATAAATACTAAAATAATCCAAATTAAATAATACATCGCAATACGGGTGTTACAAACATAATGCTCACTTTAAATCCCTCATTGGCGGAGATAAAAGTTGTGGTGTTTGCGCTCAATTCAGAGACCGCCCTTGGTCCGGACGGGTTCGGTGCTTCCTTCTATCATTCATATTGGGAGATTATTCATCATGACGTAGCAGCTCCAGTTATTCAATTATTTTCTAATGGGTGTCTTCCTCACGAATTCAATGCTAACGTGTTAGTTCTTATTCCGAAGGTTGATCACTACAACACGGAAGGCCTACGAAAGCGCTTATTTTGGGCTTTAAAAGCGCTTAAAAGCGCTGTGAAAGCCAACGCTGGCGTAGGTAACAAAAGCGCTTCTGAAAGCGCTCTGGTAGACTCCCCCTATAAGAGCGCTTTTTCCAGAAAAAGCGCTCTGGTAGACCCCCCCTATAAGAGCGCTTTTCTGGATAAAGCGCTCTGGTAGCTCACCCTATAAGAGCGCTTTTTCCAGAAAAGCGCTCTGGTATCCCCCCCTTTGAGAGCGCTTTTTCTGGTAAAAGCGCTCTCAAAGCCCCCCCTATAAGAGCGCTTTTCCAAAAGCGCTTTCGTAGGTTGCGTTTTTTTTTTATGCTTTTTTTTTTTTTATTCTTTGGCAGCGCTTTTACTAAAAAGCGCTTTCGTAGGTGGACCTTTAAGAGCGCTTTTTAAAAGCTCTGTCGTTGCTAAATGAGGTATTTTAATGTGCAGCCTGTAATTTAAGCCTCCCAGTCGACCTGTAATATTTTCGACCTGTAATATGTTTTCAACCTGTAATAATTTCGACCTGTAATATATTTTCGACGATATATTTTGAACCATAGGTAGGATAATATATATATATATATATATATATATATATATATATATATATATATATATACTAATATAATACCATTATAATATCCAAAATTATATATATACATCATTACAAACTAAATCAGTAACATCAACAATATTATACTTCAAATCGACACAAATCCTACATGAAAAGTTGTTGAATATAAAATTGACACAGATCCTCTTTGATTTCTTCTAACTTAAGTCTCGGGTACGAAGCAGCACGGAATTCGTCAAAGTACTACAAAACAAAAACATAAAATGAATGATTTAGTTAAATGTAATAAATTATATGAAATTATCTTAAGTTATAAATTCATACCGTGAGCGGAATCTCTAATTGATTCGCCTGAAGGATTTCTTTTATAAACCTCACCACAAAGTATCCGCAATCTGAACTGTTTTGCTGTTGCGGACACTACATAGAAAAACAAATAAGATTTTATAGTTGTCTTGTTTTATCAAGTAGCATAAATATTATAAGCAAAATTGTGAAAAATAATGTACCTACACTTTGATCCAAGTAATGTTGTTTGATTTAGTCCGGGATACCTGTGCGTCCCGTTGACTTCGGAACACTTGTATTGATCTAACAAATATATAAAAGCATATGTTTAGATCAATCTCACAAATAATTAAATATATAAATATAAACGAATATTTAGAACGATCTCACTTACAAATCAACGATTTCCTTCATAGCCGGATAATTGGTCCAGTCACCATTTACCGAATTTAGATAATACACCACTTCCCTTATAGGGTTGATGGCAAGCAACAACCAGTGTGCTCTATAAATTAAAACAATAGGTTATATGAAAATTTTGCTATACACAAAAGAAACAGAGATTAGATGAACCAAAAATGAGAAACTAACCCTACTAGTCGGGTATTATACGCCCAAAGATGCAGACTTTCTGTATTGCCGGTGGACATGAATCTATCGACTAAGCGTTGTCTAACTGACTCCAGTTCCGAAGCAATTGTCATTCCGCTGCAATGGGTGGAAGACACGAAACGGAATTTGTTTGACAATGCAGTCCCGCGCAACACTCTGTCATACAACAACCTTAAATAACCACACATAATAAACATTAGATTATTTTCATTGAAATGTGTAAATGAATTATTCGACTAATTAAAGAATATATCGGATGAGTGAATATTACCGGATGTATGAGTGCATATTAGCGACGCCTAGTTGTTCATGCGTAAAAATCTCTTCCAAGTCATCTATTGCAATAATTGACATGAATTCAACACCAAAGATACCTTCATCCATACTGATATTACGGAGAGCTCCATCCTTCATATCGGATATATCAACAATTGTTCCGAGCGTCGTCCGGTATCGAGGCACAAAAGCACCGCCTTTTTTGCCGCTGGCTTCGGAGGACCAGTGGGTGGTACGCTACGAACTGGCTGCGTCACTTGTTGTGACTCCCGAGCAGATGCCTAAAAATCATATAAGTTAGGTAAAATATAAAATCATGCAGTTTTAGATTCAGATTATATATTAACACTTTAAATGTACCTCTTTTAGTGATGCAACAGACTCCTCCTCCTGTAAAATCCCTTTACCCTTCACTACTAGAAAATTCGCTTTTAGTGACCGATTTAGTGACCAAAAAATTTTGGTCACTGTAGTGACCGAATTAGCCACCGAAATATGATATTCATGAGCCAATTTTAATAGGTCACTAAATCGGTCACTAAAATACATTAGCCACCGATTTAGAGACCAAAATTTAGTGACCGAAATTTCAGTCACTGTAGTGACCGAATTAGCCATCAAAATTTGATATTCATGAGCAAATTTTAAGAGGTCACTAAATCGGTCACAAAAAATATTTTTTTATGCAATTTAATTTATATATATAAATTAGAGACCGAAATTTCGGTCACTAATATTTTTTGTTTTATTTTTTTATTTTTAATCCTTTTTATTATATTATTATTTTCTTTCCAATTTTTTAAAGATTTTAATTTCCTTTCAATTTTTAATTTTTAATAAAATTTTCACATTTTTTATTGTTTTAACATATAATATATTTGTAAAAAACTATATGTATATATGTTTAAATATAAAATATATCAATAGATGTAAAGTGGTGTAGTGGTAAGGTCTTCTTAAAATATGTGGAGGTCACAAGTTCGATTCCTAGGTGTCATAACTTTTGATTTTATTTTATGAAAAAGAACACTAAAATCGGTCTCTAAATCGGTCACTGAATTCGGTCACAAATTCGGTCTCTAAATTTCAGTCACTAAATTCGTCGCAAATGCTTAGCGACTAGCACTTTTTCAACCGAAAAATAATGGTCACTAAATCGGTCGCTAAACGTTTTAGTGACCGATTTTTAAGTATTTTCGGTCTCTAATTCGGTCACTAAAAGTGAATTTTCTAGTTAAGCTTAATTGCGGGTTTTGTAGGAGCAGTCTAAAATTAAAATGTAAAAAATAATTAATAAACGGTGCAGAATTGACATTCGAAAACTAAATGATTCATAATCTTTTTCAATATACCTCATCACTAATGGTAATAAGCTCCGAGGGCCATGCAACAAATGATCCTATTGCATCTCGCAGAAATGTCGTCTCTGAGACCAAGTCAGGTACCGGTAGCATCGCATCATGATCTAATACAACATCCACCGATACTTTCAAGTGTCCATCCGGGAGCGGTCTATGGTGAAGTAAATCTCCCAAAGTGTTGTGCACTTTTCCCTTGCCAACTAGGCGATAATTCGGTGACGATAAGTATAGTTGGCAAGATGAAATGCCCTAAACCAATAGTAAATATAAAGTCATTATCATTAATAAAATAGAACAATTTGTAAGGAAAAAAATTTATAATTACCTCAGGAAATTTCCTTTGACAGTTGATACTAGCCTTATCACTAGTTTCTTTCACCAATGAAGTGTTGCACTTTTCTCTCATATACGTATCTTTATCTCTTTGCAATTCAGAGACTTGTGCTTGCAATTCCTGCAATTTTTGCAACACTTCTTCATTGGTAGGATTTGATCTTCTCCTAGGATGCTTGTAAAAAGAGGTTGGAGTCACACCATGACCTTTACCCCTCACCCGACCGGGATACTCAGGAGCATCTAGTGTTCTACTAAGTACGCTCCTATCATCCTGGTCCTCACCGGTGGATACCAATTGCGACAAGGTCTCCTATAATTCATTTACATTTCAATAATTATTAGTGGAGATAAAAAATCATTTATATATTAAAAAACATTTGATTTAATTAAAGACACAGGGTTATACTTACACATTCAGCATAAACTCTTTGAACATCGGGATCGACAGCTTGATTCTTGCCCACAGGAGCTTCCTTCCACAACACATGTACTGGAAGTGAGGTTTCCTCACTTTTCGTCTCCTCTAACTATGCATTGACACAAATAAAATCGTCAAATAAAACACATTTAGACAATTAATTAAAACGCATTTCTATTTACTTACAATATTTTCCTCTAAGCGTGCATATCCCAAACGCCCTTTTTTGTATGGATACGCGGCTTTTGATGCTCTCGCACTATTTGTGACACTCCTTTTCCGAAAAGATTCATCTCTTTGCTCTACAAACTTAGCCCAATCATTCTCATGAATAAACATCTCATACTTTTTTGGACGTCCCGGGGCCTCTTCAAGAAACTTTCCTTCTTTATCCTTAAGATAGTTGTTTGTTAGATAAGCTTTCCACCCTCTATATCTTTTTTCGGCCAAACTAAGAATGAAGCGTTTACGCTCATCTGGTATGGTAAAAGACCTCTGCAAACAAACAGACGCATAGAGTGTGTTAGTATAAGTAATTTAATCAAATTATCGTCAAGATAATAACAACAACCATATATGATACCTTAAGCTCGTCCCAAATCATGTCTTTTTTCTCGTCCAACTCTTTGCTTTTCAGATTCCATTTAGCTACGGAGACTGGAATATGCAAATGAACAAGTGTACCAAGATAGCTTGTCAACTTTGCAGAATTAGGACCAATTGGTTGGTTATCAGAATTCCATTCCAAATTATATATCAATCCTTGGTCTCTATGTCGAATGATTCCCTTCATAAGGGACACACCTCGTGCAACTTCTTTTGATGATGTATCCGGAGCATCTATATCTTGTGAGTTTTCTTGTGGGTTCTCTTGTGGGTCTTCTTGTGGGTTCTCCTGTGGGTTTTCTTGATTACTAGCCATTGAACCTGTATAAAACAAACTAAAGCACATTAGTACACTATTAACAAGCTAACAATCTATACAAGTCAAATGGAAGTCAAACCATGCATGTACAAGTAAATCGAAATCGAAATCGGTGAAATCAGAATAAGCGACAAAAAAAGAAAGTTGTCGGAATTGAACGAAATTTACATGGCTATGGTAAAACGTCCTCACGGACTCAAAAATGAAGTCGTTTTTCCGAAATTCAGACCCTAAGCCCGACTTTTGATCACGGGCAGAACCAAAACCGATAAAAAAACAGTCCCGAAATGTAAAGATAAGTGAATGAGCAGCTCCGGAATTGTCAAAATAGGATAGTTACATGTAAAGAAGTCGACAAACGGATACATGGTTCAAAAGTTATGTACAAAACGAAAATATACACCAAAATTGAATAAGTATTGTAACAATCGGAATACAAATTGAAAAAACTATACAAATTGAATATATAACATTAGTCGGAATATGTATACTATTACCTTTTTCACTAACGTCTCTTTCTTTTCTTGGTAGGATTGTGTGCTACGCGTCTCTTAACAACGCGGACGGTTGGATTGATCCAAATACCCTCATTATGATCATTTCTAGTACAAGATTCGTTCTCATCTTGATCGTTTCTTGTACAAGATTCAATGCCAACACCAATATCACCTTGATTTCCAATGTTTTCATCAACTATTTTGTTTCATAAAAGCACTATAGACCATTTCGTACTTGTCGGATCATTGACATAGAACACTTGTTTAGCTTGAGAGGCTAGAATGAAAGGCTCATCTTTGTACCCCACCCTGTTGAGATCCACTTGCAAAAATCCAGACTTATCCATTCGTATGCCATTATTATTTTCAACCCACTTGCAACCAAATACAGGAATTTGAAACTTTGCGTAATCAAACACCAAAATGCGCTCGATAACCCCAAAATATGACAAATTTGCAAATTTCGGATTTAAGTCATTCACACTTGATATGTGCATTGCTTCAGCTACCAAGGTAACACCACTATTTTGCATAGTACTTTTATCATCCTGTTCTTTGGTATAAAATGTGTATCCATTAATTGCGCATGCGCTATAAGAAAACACAATTATACTTGGACCATAGGCTAAACATCTCAACCTTTCTGTTACCGAAGCAGGATCTGAACGATACTTTGAATAAATATGTTCCCTAAACCACGGTATGAAACTTCGATTGTGCTCTCGTACTATCCAGTTCTCATTTCTATTCGGATTTAAATCTCGGAGAACAACCTTGTGCATTTCAACATACGGCTCAACCTCAATCTCATTGTGCAGAACATACAAGTGCGCTTGATCCCGTTCGACCATTGATATTGTCACAACTTTATTTCCAATTAGCCTTTTTCCTTCTTTTTTTTCGACAACATGAGATTTGGGGAGTCCAATTGATTGAACATTTGACAGATATTCAGTACAAAACTCAACCGCTTCTTCAACAACGTATTGTTCGGCAATACAACCCTCCGGTCGACTTCTGTTTTTCACGTACCCTTTTAATATTTTCATATAACGTTCAGCAGGGTACATCCATCTCATATAAGCTGGTCCGCACAATTGTGTCTCTTTCACAAGATGAACGACTAGATGAACCATTATGTCAAAAAACGAGGGAGGAAAATACATTTCAAGATCACATAAAGTAACAACTATCTCTTTTTGCAATGTTGGTAAGATCGCGGGATCGACCACCTTACTGCAAATTGACCTGAAGAAGAAACACAGCTTAGTTATTGCGCTTACTTTTTCTGGCAGAATAGAACGTATACCTATTGGTAAAAAGTGTTCCATTATAACATGGCAGTCATGCGTCTTCAAACTCTTTAACTTGAGGTCTTTCATGGACACAAGTCTTCTAATATCTGAAGAGTAGCCTTATGGAACTTTAACTTCACTGAGGAACTTACACAATGTTTTCTTCTCCTTTCTAGATAGAGTGTAAACAGCAGGTGGCAAATATGTTCGTTTTCCTTTCGTCACGGGTCCTAATTCAGTTCTCATTCCCATGTTTACCATGTCCTTCCTTATGTTAAGGCCATCCTTAGACTTTCCTTGTATATTGAGTAACGTACCTATGACGCTGTCAAATACATTTTTTTCAATATGCATAACATCCAGGAAATGTCTTACGTACAACGACTTCCAATATGGAAGTTCAAAAAAAATGACTTCTTCTTCCACCCACCCTTGACAAGTGAATATGCAAAAGGCTTGCCAAACTGAGTGCTCACATCTTTCACCTTTTCAAAAATTTGATCACCTGACAAAAAAGGTGGGGTTGTACGATGTTCGGCCTTTCCATTGAATGCTTTTCTCCACCCACGGTAGTGATGATTAGAATTTAAGAATCTACGATGGCCGAGAAAGACATTCTTCTAACAAAGCTCCAATCGTGTCGTATCGGTTTCATCTTCACAAACAGGACACGCCTTTTGACCTTTATTGTTGTACCCGGATAGATTTCCGTATGCTGGAAAATCATTAATTGTTCCAAACAACATCGCCCTCAAGTTGAAACTTTCTTTCCTATACCCATCGTAAACCTCCACACCGTTCTCCCACAAAAACTTTAAATCTTCGATTAACGGTGCCAAGTATACGTCTATGTCATTCCCTGGTTGTTTAGGCCCAGAAATTAGCATAGATAACATCATGTACTTACGCTTCATACATAGCCACGGAGGTAGGTTATAAATCATAAGAATCACAGGCCATGTGCTATGCGAGATACTTTGAATACCATGCGGGTTCATTCCATCAGTAGACAATGACAAGCGAAGGTTTCTTGCTTCTTTTCCAAATTCAGGATAATCAGTATCAACTTTCATCCATTGCGGTGAGTCTGCCGGATGTCGCAACTTTCCATCAATAATTCTTTCATCTGCATGCCAAGTCAAGTGTCTTGAATCGGTTTCACTATGATACATGCGTCTAAATCTCGGAATTATAGGAAAATACCATAAGACTTTGGTCGGAGACAACTTTTTCTTATATCGAGGCACCGCATTTAGGACAATCATTCAACGCTGCATACTCGTTTCGAAACAAAACGCAATCGTTTGGACATGCATGTATCTTATCATAGCTCATGCCAATAGAGGACAACATCTTTTTGGCCTCATACGTTCGATTGGGAAGAACATTATCATCTGGTAGCATATCTTTCATAAGGGCTAATAACTCTGTGAAACTTTTATCCGACCATCCATTGTCCGCCTTTAAGTTGTACAACTTTAACACCGCAGACAATCTTGTGAATTTTGTACAACCCTCATACAACGGTTTCTCTGCATCGCTTACCAACCTCTCGAACATTTTGGGACAATCCTCAAGATCTTCTTCAAGCGCTTCTGCAATCTCTTCGACTCGATCATAATCATATGTGTCTGTGCAATTGTCGTTTGAAGCATACTTCGTATTACACCTCGACTCAACATTCCCGTTACTTTTCTCACCATGCATTGTCCAACATGTATAACTTCTATCAATTCCAAACCGTAGTAAATGCGATGCCAACTTATTCCCGTCAACCTTACCCCCATAACAGCAACCCAAGCAAGGACACGGCATTCGAATCGGGTCTTTGGAGTGCGCAACCGCAAACTTAACGAATTCCCATACCCCTTTCTCGTACTCTTTCGGCAATCGGTTTGAATTCATCCATGTTTTATCCATGTCTTAATTAAGCTAAACAAATGCTTTTGCTTCTTGGTTTCTCTATCAGGTACTAAGGAATTCTGTCAAGATAAGAAATAGCTATCATCATTATGTCTTGATCAGAATACCTAATGAAATCCTATAAAGTGTGAATAATAGAAATAAATCTTGTCAACCACTCAAGTCTTAAAATATAATGTAACAGCTATGAATAAGCAACACTTAAGCAATACCTAATGAGATCCTATAGCTTTCATATTGGTTAAGTTGGTAGTTAGCTAAAGATAGGAAGTTACAGTTGTCTCGATTGTTTGAGTCTCTAAAAGAAGACAGTACCTTATTTCAGCCTACCCCCGATTTCTTAAAGAAGACATTACCTTATTTCAAGGTAATATAAGTCCACAGAAAGAGGAATTAGGGATTTGGAAACGATGAAGCGCGTTTAGAATAATTTTGTTTTTAAATAATTTTAATTTTTAAAAGGGCTATGACAGCGCTTCTGGAAAGCGCCTTCGTAGCCAGGCCTTTACCAGCGCTTTTTGGGGCAAAAGCGCTCTTGTAGCCCACCCCCTATAGCAGCGCTTCTGAAAGCGCTTTCATAAGCCCCCTATAAGAGCGCTTCTGAAAAGTGCTTTCGTAACCCCCCCTATACCAGCGCTTTTAGAAAGCGCTTTTGTATCCCCCCCTATACCAGCGCTTTTGGAAAGCGCTTTCGTAACCCCCCCTATAAGAGCGCTTTTTTAGCGTGTTTTTTAATTTTGTTTTTAGCGAAGCCTATACCAGCGCTTTTTCCTAAAAGCGCTTTCGTAGGGGTGCTACTAAAAGACAAATTTGGTATTATCGATAATGAGGATTCTTTGGATCTTTTTCGGCCTATAGCGCTATCTAACTTCAAGTATAAGATTATTTCTAAAATTATTGCGGTTATATTTGCAGCTATTGTGCCACTACTTGTTTCTCAAGAGCAAAGTAGTTTTATTCAAGGTAGACAAATCAAAGATTGTATTGCGTTGGCTTCAGAGGCGTTTAATCTTCTTGCTTCTAAGTCTTGGTGCGGTAATATTGCGCTCAAGGTGGATATTACGGAGGCCTTTGACACGTTAAATTGACATTTTCTTCTTCAAGTTCTTCATCTGCTCGAGTTCAATGACAAGTTCTGTCAGTGGATTAACTGTATCTTGCAGTCCGGATGGCTCTCTATTTCGGTTAACGGCGTACTTTACGGTTTCTTCAATTGTACTAGGGGAGTGCGGCAAGGCGACCCTTTATCTTCACTGTTATTTTGTCTTCCGGAAGACATTCCTGGTAAGCATATCAATAAGATGGTTAGCGCCGAAGCTTTTTCTCCAATCAGGGGGCCTAATCTCATTTAGGTTTCTACTCATTTATTCTATGCTGAGGATGTGTTGATTTTTCGCAAAGGCAGTGTTGCGAATATCAAGAATCTGGTTACGACTTTTAAGGATTATGAGGCAGCGTCTGGTCAAGCGGTTAATTGAAGTAAGTCCTTTATTTTTGGTGGAGCTATGTCTCAACCTCGGCTGAATATTCCCTCGGCTCTATAGGGTTTCAATATTGTGAATTCTCTTCTTGTTTATCTTGGTGTCCCTGTATTTAAGGGAAGCCTCGGGCTAAATTCCTAATGCTTATTGCAGACAAAATTATTCTAAAGCTCGCATCGTGGAAATGCTTTCTTCTTTCCTTCGCGGGTAGAATGGAGTTGGTTAAATCTTTGATCCAAAGTATGCTTATACACTATATGTCCATCTATGAATGGCCAGATTCGCTGTTGAGTTATATTGAGCATGCTGCACGTAGTTTTATTTGAAGTGGGGAGATTTCCAAGAGAAAGATGGTCAATGTAGAATGGAAATATATATATGCAAACCTTATTTTGAAGGAGGGTTTGGTATTAGATCTCTGTTTCATCTTGATGCGGCTACGAATTTGAAATTGGCGTGGGATTTTCTCAATTCGGCAGACCCTTGGGCTTAGGGCTGGAAATGAGTCGAGTCGAGTCGAGTCGAACTCGCCTCAGTTCGACTCATTAAGAATTGACCGAGTTCGAGTTCATAACGAACTTTTTTTCAGCTCAAACTTGACTCGTTAAAAATTGGCCGAGTTTGAGTTAATCACGAACTTTTTTTAGCTCAAACTCGACTTGTTACCAGTTCACGAACATCCCGGTTCAACTCGTTAGGTTTATCTTGTTAGGTTCAACTCACTTATTTCACAGACTTAAAAGTAATTTTTTAAACTATATATATATATATATATATATATATATATATATATATATATATATATATATATATATTTGACATTTTAAATTAATACTTTTTAAATAAAAAATATAAAAATAAAATAAAAGTTATAAGATTGGAATTTATACGATGTTTTGTATAATTATTTGTAGAAATATTTTTCTCACTTGAGAATATAAATTATCAACTAAAACCGTTAGATTAAAATAAAACATGATACTAAGATTTAGAGCAAATCTTTAAACTTACTCTTAAAGACAATATAATCTATCTCATATATAATCGAATTGACTCATGAACCTAACGAGTCGAACTATGTATAGTTCAAGTTCAACTCATTTAGTTAAAGAACTTATTTTTTAGCTCATATTCAGCTCATTTGGTTCATGAACCTAGTTCAACGATTTAATTTTCTAATCGAGTTTCAAACTATTTTTGAATTAGTTTGGTTCATTGCCAGCCCTACTTGGGCTATTCTTGTTAGAGGAAGGGTTCTAAGGAAGAATAACTTTATCAAGCATCATAATTTTTCATCTTGTTGGTCGAGCATAAAAAGTGAGATATCGGCGATTTCTGATATTTCTTCCTGGCAGCTTGGTAACGGCAAATCTATTCGATTCTAGTTTGATTCGTGGTATGGAGACCCGTTTAATGAAAAGGGTGGTAGACTTTCATTTCCTTCTAATTTGATGGTTAATTCTTTTATTACCGACATGAAGTGGTCCTTTTCGGCTGACAATGGTATGATTCTAGCTGCTGTGAAGGACATAATTTAGCATTGCCATATTCCTTTCAATCTTCGTCCGGATAAAGGATTATGGAAAGGCTCAGTTTCGGGGGATCTGCCGCTCAAGGAGGCTTATGATTTTAAGAGGGATTCAGGTGTTCAGGTGGAGTGGTGGCGTTGGATTTGGTCGAAGTTTATTCCTCCTTCTAAATCATTCTTGGTTTGGAGATTGTTATTTAATAAAATTGCTACTGAATAGCAGCTTAAGAAGAGGAATTGTTCCTTTCCTTATATGTGTAGTCTTTTTTCCATGGAGGAAGAGACTATCACTCATCTGTTTTTTGTCAGTGGCTATGCGAGGCAATTTTCGTTATGGATTGGGCAAAGCTTTTAAGACCCCCCTCAGTATTTCGTCGTGGGATGACATTTGGAGGGTTTGCAAGCAGAATTGGTCAGACCAATGTAAGTTAGTTTTTAACGTTGCCGTCATTTTCTTGCTTAATTTTATTTGGTTTGCTCGTAACAGCTCCAGATTCAAGGATGTGGATACCCCTATTTCTGTTTCTATTGCCGGTGTTGTATCAGACTACGGGTTATCCGGTAATTTAAGTAATACTCCGTCTTTCTTAAATATTCTTGATTTTGAGATTTTGAAGAATTTAGGGTCGTTATTCAACCTCCTTGTGCTCCGAAAATCGTGGAAGTTATTTGGAAGCCTTCCCCTTGGGATTGGATTAAGTTTAACTTTGATGGTGCTTCCTCGGGGAATCCTGGGCCTTCTGCTTGTGGAGGTATTGCTAGAGATTTTGACGGTAGGTTTTTTGGGGCTTTTGCTAGTTTTGTAGGTGTTTCTAGTTCTCTCATTACCGAACTCATAGGTGTTATGTTAGCCATTGAGTTCACCCATGAGAAGGGTTGCTGTAAGATTTGGTTAGAAACTGATTCTTTGGCGGTGGTTTGAGATTTTTCTCCTCCTTTCAAGGTGCCTTGGCAAGTTCAGAACCGGTGGAATCTTTGGAAAATATTAGGTTAACGATATCAGAATACACTGACTTTAATTGGATTTTTTTTGCCGGCAAATTTTGTAAAGAATAGACTTGAACTGCCGTTCTTTAGAATTATTTCTTCTTGAAAGGATTTTGGTATAGTCCCTATGCTCTCTTTTATTCTGTTTTCTTTATGAGTATTTCTAAATCCACCCCATGGTTTTCTTACACGCCACGCAAAATTCCAATTTTCCCCCCAGCTTTCGTAGATGCACATTCAGAAGCACCCACATATTTTGAAAAAATTTGATTCCTTCCGTAGATGCATCTACGGAAGCGTAATAAACTAGTGTATATGGGGAAAAATACACATAAAAATCAGTTAAGGGAAGCTTTTGTAGATGCATCCACGAAAACGCTTAGCGCCACATTGTTTCGTAGATGCATCTACGGAAGTGTCTGATATAGTTTGAACCAGAATGATCACTCCCCCCATTGTTTCATTTCTTCAAATTTTTCATACCCACACCCTAAAAACCCTACATCGTCAATACCCTATTTCACTCCAACACTCAAACTTTTTGGTGCAACAAATCAAAGGGATCAAGAAGGGTCTGAATTTTAGGTAAATAATCACTTTCAACCACTACATTGGTCACATTGTCAACGATTTTTTTGCAAAAAAAGTTACGTAGCTTTCGTAGATCCATCTACGGAATGTATTGAAGATGAACACTTCCGTAGATGCATCTACGGAATAGTCCTTGCAGTTTTTTTCAGCATTTTGTAATTTTGTGTGATTTTGACAAAAAATAGGTATGGTGCACCCCGATAATATTTCAAAAGAATTAGCTACTTTAGTCGATGTTTGTACGAGTATCGATGGGGTAGTCGCAAATATGGTAGATGTCAGAGGTGATTTTCGTAGAAAGCAAGACTTTGATGATCGTGAAAGCATGCTAACATGGATATTTAGTAACATAACTAACCTTGGTTTTGGTGTGGTGATATGAAGATCGGATAATGGTACGACAAGAAGAAACCCGTTTGTAACAATATTGTGCGAAAGAAGCGGGAAATACCATCCTCCTCTAGAGAATTTTAAAAGAGACAACACGGGTACTAGAAAATGCGAGTGTCCATTTACAATCCGTTGTTACATGTTGGCTAGCATGAAGTGGAGATGCTCTGTCGTTTGTGGTTTGCATAACCATCATTTGTACGCAAAATTACAAGGCCATCCTATTGCATGTCGACTCAAACCGGTTGAGAAGACATCTATTAAAGACATGTCCTTGAATTTTGTCCAACCGAAGAATATACTTGCCACATTGAAAAGGAAGGAACCCGACAACATATCAAATATAAGGAAAGTGTATAATCAATGTACCGCAATAAAAAGGCGAGTAGGGGAGATAGGAGCGAGATGCAACATTTGTTGAAAATGTTGGATGATAACAAATACGTGGTGTGGTACAGAAATTGCAATGACGAGGTTACGGTCCGAGATATTTTTTGGACTCATCCGGATTCCATAAAGTTGTTCAACACTTTCTTGACAGTGCTCCTTCTCGATTCTACCTACAAGACCAACAAGTATCGACTCCCATTATTCGAGATGGTCAGTGTTACATCCACCGGGAAGACATTTGTCGTTGGTTTTACTTTTTTGGAGTGTGAAAGAGGGGATAATTTTAGGTGGACCTTGGAGGTGTGTCGCTCAGTTTTGAAAAAACAAGTCGATATGCCTAAGGCGATTGTTACGGACCGTGACCCCACTTTGATGAATGTGGTTGCAAAGGTATTTCCTTCTTCCGATGCATTAATTTGTCGATATCACATATCATGTAATGTGATAAGTAAGGTTAAACCCGTTGTGGGGACGAAACAAGCAGCGACCGAAGGCGGGAAAGCGGTGAAGCCCGGAGTGATTGTTGACCAAATGATGGATGCATGGGATCGTGTTGCAAATTCGTCGACAAAAGAATTGAATGCCTATGCTGTATTGCAATTTCGAAAAATATGTGAAAAATATCCTGATTTATTGAAATACATTGAAAGCACCATTCTTGACAAAGTGAAGGAGAAGTTTGTTTGTGTGTGGACGGATAAGGTCCAACACCTTGGGAATACAACCACCAATAGAGTTGAGTCGGCACATGCTACTTTGAAAAATTGGTTGTGTAGTAGCAAGGGTGATTTGTGTAAAGCATGGGACACCATAAATCACATGATTTCGAACCAACACAACGAAATACAAACCTCGTTCGGTCGGAGCATTTCGGTTTTTGAGCATCGATTTAAGAATAACATCCTTTACTCTCAATTGATCGGCAATGCATCTCGGGGCGGATTGAATTATATCTTTCACGAGGTAAAACGAGGTGAAACAATTGGTGGCGATAGCGCAAAGCGTGGTTGCACTATTATTATCACGTATGGTCTCCCGTGTGCTTGTGCTATTGCTAAAAAAGTGAGATTTGGTAAGCCAGTAACAATGAATGAAATCACTCATTATTGGAAGAGACTTACTTTTGATGATGATGGTTGTGTCGAAGAAGATTCGAATATCTCTATTATTTCCGAATTGGAGGCGATACAAGAGAGGTTTTTGAAGACCGATGACAACATGAAATTATACATCAAAGAACAATTGCAGAGGATTGGATTTCCCGAAACAACCGACATGAAACCGCCGTCTTAACCCGTAAAGACAAAGGGTGCTCCGAAGAAAGTGAAGTCTACGCCAAATGACAACTCGACAACACGGCCTCCTTCATATTGTGAGCACGTCGACAATCGCTTTCCTGACTCACCTACTCCAAAATCGCAAAAATATCAAAAGAGTTCAAACAAGGGAGCTCACATAAGCAAACCGCCTCCGACACCTATTCCACTGCAAGTTCCACAAGTTTCGACTCCGATTCCGACACCTATTGATCCAAAAGTTCCGATTCCAACACATATTGCTCCATCAATCGCAGAGGTACAAATTGCTCCAAAAATTCCATTCATTGACGAGATGCCGGTTTTTATGCATAAATACATCGACAGGATCGTCAATGTGGCGGGGGACGGTAATTGCGGATTTCGGGCCGTATCGGCTTTGCTTAGTAAGGGAGAGTGTAATACCCTGTATTTAATTAATTATTTAATAAAATATTTTCGAATTATTTCGAATTTAATTGTTGAATTTATGGAGTGTTGAGAATTGTTGACATGAGTTGTTATGATTAATTAGTCGATTAATTAACTGATTAAGTTGTAGAAATAGTATTGAAGAAATACTAGATTTATTATATGGACTTAATTAAGTGATGGTGGTAGTAAAAGGTAGGGTGTGAATGTTAGGCCCAATAGGTTTAATGAAATTAGGTTAAGATAAGGATTAGGTTAATTAGAAGGGAATTGGTCATGGGTGTAACACCCCACTATTCCCATTTAAATAAAATTACGCAATAATAAGAAAATAATCAGAGTTTTTCACCATAAAGTGGAATGTCACATTAAAAACGAACCAAAACAACTTTTTATATTAATAAAACAAAACAACGGAAAATTAATTGTTTTATCTCAACTTGGCGATATGCCTAAACACAAAAAAAAAAATATCCACATTAATTTGTGGTTCAACAAATCTCCAATTAATAAATGATACGTAACCAAATGATCAAAGAAATAACAAATGACAAAACTCCCAAAATCCCGTGTTACATATCAGAGTGACTCCTAAGACTTGATCAGGCAACACGCACTTCGTGCACACTCAAGCACCTGAATTATCCGTACTTCCAAGGAAGTACAGACGTAACAACAACAACAACAAAGGGGTGAGAACTACATTCAATAATTTAACGGTGAAATAATCGTGTTAAGAGTAGTAATCACACAAGCACACCAATCCAATTAAATAATAATAATAACGATGCAATGTGACTCAACAATGACACAATGCATGTGGTACCAATCACCAAGGTTCATTCAATCGAACCAGGTAAATCACATACACCTCTCCTAGGCAATGATTCATCTACACCACTGGTCACATACACTCCTCCTAAGCAATGACCTATTTTCACCAATAGCACCATGAATGTATGACAACAATATGTATATAATTCATATGTGTAAAACATGTTCACACCAATACGATCCTCCTGATCATTTGTAAGTCTTATACTTACCATAATACTCAATAGTATTACCACACCTGTTCAAACAGACAAACGCACATACATACATACAATTTACTAAGTGCATCACTAATTCTAAATTATTAACTACACAGTTAATTCGCCAATAACTCCACCAATTACTAATTTATTCTACTATATTGATACATTCTCTAACTTAGTTAAACTAATATATAGGCTTCCCATTAATCTAACATATTAGTCCAATTAAACTAATCAAATTAATTTATATATTACCTAAAGAATTTAGTAGGATATATATATATATATATATATATATATATATATATATATATATATATTCAATCCAATTAAATCAATTATTTTACTAACTATAAGTTACCAATATGGAATTCTAGAGGAATCTTTATATGACACTAAAATGATATTATTCTACACACACACATACAGCTTCCACCCACCTTAATCCAACACACTCACACACGCACACACATGACGAACGTCATGTTGTTCTCCCCCCACATGTGTGCCGATCGGCACACTACCCTCCATGACGGTCGTCACGCGCCCCTCCCCGCCGGTCGTCATCTTCTCCCCTGTTTCGCTAGTGTACTACGATCCTACTCTTATCGATTAGCAGACCAATAATTTTAACCCACAGCAATGTTTAGTTACAATTTGTCAATTAAATTACTGCAATTCCATCAGACAATTGTGACAACAACAACAACAGAATTCTATGCATCATATCAGTATAATTCAATCATCCAACTTTTCATCACCAAATAATCATACAATTACTGATTCACACACAAACAGAATTAATTTACGAATTCTATACGAGGGAAGGGTGCCCTCACTACCCTCTCACGATAATACACCCATATTGAAATAGATTCTACCCCCTTACCTTGGAATCGTTTGGAACTTCCTGCGAATTGGTTCTCTCCCGAATATCCCTAGCATCCGTTCACCTTTAGTCCTTGTTCACCCTAAAATGTTATTACGTGAAACTCTCCTCTTTTTATATCTACCAAGTCCACTTAACCTATTCTTCTCCTTATAATTCTCCACTAAGCCCATTACTCCTTAAAAATCTAATTTTAATTATTAGGAAATAATACTAATTATAACAATATTTCTAATACTACTAATAATATAATAATATTGGTAATCATAATAATACTAATAGTAAAATAATAATAATAATAATAATAATAATAATAATAATAATAATAATAATAATAATAATAATAATAATAACCTTATGCTATTTTTATCAATTTCACTACTAATGACACACCATAACATATTCTCCAATGCTTTTAACTACGGTTCTATCATGCAAGCACCCCAAACGCATTCTAACTCAAACTAAAATATACTTGACAATTAAATAAAATAAAATGGGCGTTACAATGGGAAGTTGCAGAGAAGAGAGAAAAGATGCGAGAAACTCATTCCTGTTTTTCTTGCAGCAGTCTCACTGTAACACCCCATATTTTCTAATTTTAATTTAATCAGAAATTAAATTATTATTTGGAATTATTCGGTATTTTGGTGGAATTATTTGGAAAGAATTATGAGATGGGCTATTGGGCCAAGTGTGGTGTTAGTAAAGAGGGGGTGCTATGTTAGTAAAGCCCTTTACTAATTAAAATGTTATTTTTCATAAAAATAAGGAAAATTGGGAGAAAGGAAAAATGAACGGAAAAGCAGAGCAGGGGAGATGAGAGATTGGGAAGCTGGTACGTGAAGAGGAACAAAGAGGGTAAAGAACCAATCAAGAATCTTTGGCTAAGGTAAGGGGGGACTCTCCGGTTATCATCTATTATCGTATTCTTGGATAATGATATTGATTAGGGATGTTGTTGAGTCAATTGGATTGTATGTTGGGTTTAGGGAGGTTATAAATTAATGAAAATTGCATGGATTATTGATTGATTATGTGTTGTTTTGATGTGTGATGATGAATAATGATGCAATTGATGATTAACTGCCTGTATATGATGTTTAGAGTCAGTTTTGGACTCAGATTGGGTGAGATCGCAGGATCTGACGTAGACCCGAAAGTGTGAAATCGCCAGTTCTCGCCGCGTCCCCGTGTTGGCGCCGCGAAGGCGTAACTTTTTCTCGTTTCGCGCCGCGTACATAGGTTGGCACCACGAACGCGTTTGTGTGGTTCAGGTCACGCCGCGAGTCTTGGTTGCGCCGCGTGCTGTAGCGATAGCTGTTTTCTTGAAAAGTTAAATGATGTGTAACTTTCGTACCGTAGGTCCGTTTTTAGTGCCGTTTCGAGCACGATGAATCTTATGAGATAGCCTATGTGTTTAAATGATGGAATGAGGTGTGAATCCAATTATTTTTAAAATATGATTTTATTTCTGGGTGAATGATGTATTGTACATATATGTGATGAGATGTGTTAAATACATGTTATGTTGAAATATTAATCATGTGACGATTTGTTTAATTGGATGATGTATTGTTGACATATATGATGAAATGTGACAATATAAGATGTTGTTTTGAAAACATTATGATGTGATGATTTATTGAGAATTATATGATGTTGATTGAGTTGTGTTGGAATGACATGGATACATGTGTGTTCTTCTTATTGATGATGATGATTGATGTGGACACATGTATGTTCTATAATGATGATAATGATGATGATTGACTGTATTTGAATGGTGCTAATGTATATAAACATACTTTGATGATGGTGATGATGATGATGATGATGATGATGATGATGAAATGGGTATTTGATGATGTTACTCATTAGACTTGACGATGGTATATGTAAGTTGTATATGTTGCATTCATTTATGTTCATTGATGATATTGTATCCATAAGGGTGTGTTGGATCAGTGAAGGGCATGATTCCCATTGTGTGGAATCTATGCTGGCAAGGCCGTATCTTGATGATGTTGGATCGGTCATGGGTTATTCCCATTGATGAGGTTGGTACCACATGCATAGTGTCAGTTCATACATATGCATACTTTATAACATGATTGGAAGTATTCCAGTGTTATAAATATTGATGTTGTGTTGGTTGCGTGTTTTGTTGAATTAATGTTGAGTATGACTGTTTGTTTGAAAGATGTGTTTTGTTGACGTTTGTGTAAACGATGGATGTTCCTGATGATCTGAATATGATGAAATTGGGTGAATGATATAACTATAATGTGTTGTTATTTAAGATGCAATAACATTTGTTAACTGTGATGAGACTCACCCTTACTGTTGACATTTTTAGATTGAGGATAGCTGCTTTCGACTTGGTGAGGATTAGCTCATAAGTCAGTGTATTAGTGTAGCGTCAGGTGTCATGCTCTGATATTGTAACACTGGGGGAACGTTAGCTTAGAGTTTATGATGATACTCTATCGTGTTTTTATTGTATTAAATTCTGTGGGATATTGCATAGATGATGTTATGCTTATCCGTATGATGAATTTTCCGATGTGTTAACATGAGATGTTTATGAGTTATGATGAATTGTTCCTTAGTGAAAGCATGACAATAGAATTTATGATAAATTTGTTTTAATTGGAATTGTGGCACCCTTGTTTTCATGTTTTACTCTGAATTAATTATTAATTTTCGTGGGGTTTAGAAGGGTGTTACAATAGTGGTATCAGAGCAGGTCGGTCCGTCCGGCCAATTGTCGAGTCAGTTAAGTTGCACGACAGTTGTATATTGTCGGTGTTTTATCCCTTGGTACACGACATGTGAGTGAATCACTGTCGATACTTGTTTGTTTTGTTGCAGGTGTTGGATTGAAACAAGTAGGGGAGAAGCTTGGCTTCTCGGTTATGTTTCAGTTGTGAGATGATTGATTCTGTAGGCCGTGGTTGGCAATAGTGCAAGTGTTGTTGGAATTGTTGTTTTCCGCATCGAAGGTGACTTGGAATTACGGCTTGACTGGTAATTGAGTTAGAACATCTTGAAGGAAGATGATTAGAGGTAATTGATAATTATTGTAGGAGAGGGAAATTAGGAAGTCGCAATGTATCAGCTCTGCTGGTGTGATGCGAAGTTGTCAGTTGAGTAGTCTTACGTCTCGGAAGAGGTTCAGCTGCAAGTTTGCAAAGAGGATTGATGTCGTGATGTTCCAGAAATTGCGCTTCGGCGATGGGAGGTGTTGCTCAAGTTATAATAATGTTTGGAAGTGAAGAGATATGATAAAGGGCTGTTTGGAATATGATCGAGTTGAAGAGAATGAGTTTTCGAGTGAGATTTTCGTAAGCGAAACGCAGGAAAATTGCTGAATAGCCGCAGAACTTCGAAAATTCATAACTGGAGTTCTGGACATCCGAATTGAGTTCCGTTTGAAGCATCGGAAAGCTAAAGAGATGAACTTTGTTATAAAAATGGTTGCAGCAGCTGTAAGATAATTAATTGTGACAGGATGACGTTGGAAAGAGGTGAAGTTGTGGTTGCTCTTGTTCTTATAACTAGACTTATTTATTGGTACTGCACGGGATGTCAGTGTCAGTGTTGAACGGATTGAAGGAATAATTAGAAGGTTTGTTGAGGAGTAATTTTAAGAATTGAATATAGCATTTGAAGAGTTTTGGATATATCGTATAGAGTGTCGCTGCATGATGTCAGGGTTGCATTTTTCGGGCAATGACTGGAAAATTCATATCATGAGTTTCAAGTGTCGGATTAATGTGTCGTTTGAACCTACGAAGAGGAGAGATTATGTTATACCTTATGGGAGAGTTATAAATACAGTAGGTTGATCCTTTGAGGAGATAGTCTGAAGCCGGTTAAGGAAGCGTGAAACTTGTCGAATAAGAATGCCTACTACCGCGATTGTTTGAAACAAAATTGAGTAGAATATGTTGTCAATGAATAAGTTGACAAGATGTTCGGTGATAAAGATGACTTGAGTACCGATGGATTTTAGTGAGAAGTGAATTAGTAGTAAAGATGGAATAAACTTTAGAACTCTTGGAATCATATTTGTGATGGAAAAGTAACGATAAGTATAAAAGAAGAATTTTAGAGGATTTCTGACACCTATTGAATGTGAGGGAGACTTTGTTGAGACTCCGAGTGGAATGATATATGGACGCGAAGGATGTCATGGAATTTGGATTAAAACCACGAGTTATGAATGTTGTCTTGGTCGTGCAGGTTAATTGTATGGTTCAAGATTCGAAGTGTTTAGTGATCATAAGAGTTGAAGTACCTCTTTGATCAGAAAGGGCTTAATATGAGGCAGCAGAGATGGTTAGAGTATTTTTTTTAAGGATTATGATTTTGGTTTGAATTACCATCCTGGTAAGGAAAATGTTGTGCTACTGTGTTGCATAGGAAGTCTTTAAATATGTCGGTGCTAATGATGAATAAGTTGGATTTAATTGGACAATTTTGAGACATGAGTTGGTATGTGGAGGCACTCCTAATAGTGTTAGATTGGGTATGCTAGAAGATGACTAGTGGTATTCTTGATGAGATTAGAGAAGGTCAGAAAGATGATGTTGAGTTGATCGATAGGTTGACTTTGAATTACCAAGGTAAAGGCGGTGAATTCAGAATCGACGAGAACGGTGTAATGAGGTTGAGTGATTGGATTTGTGTAACTGATGTGTTGAGCTTCGGAAGAATATTCTAGAAGAAGGACACCGTATTGAATTATTGAACTATGACGATGTTAATGAGTTTGGGTGCAAACTCGGAAATGGACACTATTATGTAGTAACGACGGTTTATGCTTAAATATGATTGTCAACTATCTATTGACAAATTTAGGACTTGATCACCCTAAATCTCTTGTTGGTAGTAGATGGAATCATATAGAAGAGATAAGCTTGTTTTGTTACCTTAATGGTTTAAGATGTGATGAATACTAAGCCGTGAGAATAATCACTCACTATGTTGTGTGAACTTATGAAGAAGTGAATATGAAAGAGTGCAACATGGTGGATGATGACTTAAGACGGGTAATCAGAGTCGCGCAGCGAAAGTGTGATGTGGAGTAGTGTTATGAGTACTACTCGCGGGAAGTAAGGAATTAATATGTCGGAAGCCCACATAGAGAATATGTATTGATCTATATGTTGGATTTAGAATCCAGTGGATGTAAGGATGTCGTGTCGAAGAATTATAACTCTTTTGAATAATTGCCGAGATGATGAATATGTTATTACGGTTGTACGTAGTTAACGAGTATGTATTCGGCGAAATTAAAATGAAGAGTTGATGCTATATGACGTTGTAATAGTTTCGTGTTGTTGTTAAGGGGTTATTGTAGATTCCAGATATAATGAAGAATTATACTCTATGAAGGGAGAAATTGATTTAATTCTTAGAAAAGAGCGAAACTCAATTTGAGTTGTTTTGTAAGAAATGGCGTATTGAGGCTGATGAGCGTGATTATAGTTACTTGTGTGCACTCGTTCTGATGGCTGGAATGTTTAATAGATGTAGTAACTCAGGAATTTGTTTTTGAGTGCGAGTAAGTATTACTGAATGGTAAATTGGTACCATGAATGATGAAGAATGATTCTTGGACGAATGAGTAAAGAAAGTCGGAATCGGGTGAAACTCGGAAATCTATTTGGTATAGATGATTGTGATGAGTAATCAGAGTAGTGCAGAAAAAGCGGAATGTGACGTGTTGGATAATTGCTGGTGTGACTTAAGAGGAGTCAGATAATTGAAATTCAATGGTATAGGAATATGAGTATTGAGTTTCTTGAAGGAAGCGGTTGGTAAAAAGTGTAAGTATTATTTTATCGCTCAGATGGAAAAGTATGTCTAAGGTTGGTATGTTTGGTAGATGGTATGCATTACTGCAATGTTGATCAGTGTGATCATACTATCGATTGTGTAATTGCATTACTCAGTTGTTGAGCGCATTATATAGGTTGTACCCCAATGTTCTATTGTTGTTAACTTTTTGGAGATATAGCGAGTGATATACTATTGGATGGTCAAATGCGACGTAAGAACTGGGATTTGAATGTATGAAACATGTTTCCTGTTGGTTATGTCAGATGGATTTTGAGGATTGAATGATGGTAATGTTAATTGGGAGCTGGAGAGTCAGGTGGAGGACTCTTATACGAGCTGGTTACTTGAGGTATGTTTTCGAGGACGAAAACTCTTTTAGTGGGGGAGAGTTGTAACACCCCATATTTTCTAATTTTAATTTAATCAGAAATTAAATTATTATTTGGAATTATTCGGTATTTTGGTGGAATTATTTGGAAAGAATTATGAGATGGGCTATTGGGCCAAGTGTGGTGTTCGTAAAGAGGGGGTGCTATGTTAGTAAAGCCCTTTACTAATTAAAATGTTATTTTTCATAAAAATAAGGAAAATTGGGAGAAAGGAAAAAGGAACGTGAAAAGCAGAGCAGAGGAGATGAGAGATTGGGAAGCTGGTACGTGAAGAGGAACAAAGAGGAAAAGAACCAATCAAGAATCTTTGGCTAAGGTAAGGGGGGACTCTCCGGTTATCATCTATTATCGTATTCTTGGATAATGATATTGATTAGGGATGTTGTTGAGTCAATTGGATTGTATGTTGGGTTTAGGGAGGTTATAAATTGATGAAAATTGCATGGATTATTGATTGATTATGTGTTTTTTTGATGTGTGATGATGAATAATGATGCAATTGATGATTAACTGCCTGTATATGATGTTTAGAGTCAGTTTTGGACTCAGATTGGGTGAGATCGCAGGATCTGACGCAGACCCGAAAGTGTGAAATCGCCAGTTCGCGCCGCGTCCCCGTGTTGGCGCCGCAAAGGCGTAACTTTTTCTCGTTTCGCGCCGCGTACATAGGTTGGCGCCGCGAACGCGTTTGTGTGGTTCAGTTCGCGCCGCAAGTCTTGGTTACGCCGCGTGCTGTAGCGATAGTTGTTTTCTTGAAAAGTTAAATGATGTGTAACTTTCGAACCGTAGGTCCGTTTTTAGTGTCGTTTGAAGCACGATGAATCTTATGAGATAGCCTATGTGTTTAAATGATGGAATGAGGTGTGAATCCAATTATTTTTAAAATATGATTTTATTTCTGGGTGAATGATGTATTGTACATATATGTGATGAGATGTGTTAAATACATGCTATGTTGAAATATTAATCATGTGACGATTTGTTTAATTGGATGATGTATTGTTGACATATAAGATGAAATGTGACAATATAAGATGTTGTTTTGAAAACATTATGATGTGATGATTTGTTGAGAATTATATGATGTTGATTGAGTTGTGTTGGAATGACATGGATACATGTGTGTTCTTTTTATTGATGATGATGATGATTGATGTGGACACATGTATGTTCTTTAATGATGATGATGATGATGATTAACTGTATTTGAATGGTGCTAATGTATATAAACATACTTTGATGATGGTGATGATGATGATGATGAAATGGGTATTTGATGATGTTACTCATTAGACTTGACGATGGTATAAGTATGTTGTATATGTTGCATTCATTCATGTTCATTGATGATACTGTATCCATAAGGGTGTGTTGGATCAGTGAAGGGCACGATTCCCATTGTGTGGAAGTTATGCTGGCAGGGCCGTATCTTGATGATGTTGGATCGGTCATGGGTTATTCCTATTGATGAGGTTGGTACCACATGCATAGTGTCAGTTCATACATATGCATATTTTATAACATGATTGGAAGTATTCCAGTGTTATAAATATTGATGTTGTGTTGGTTGCGTGTTTTGTTGAATTAATGTTGAGTATAATTGTTTGTTTGAAAGATGTGTTTTGTTGACGTTTGTGTAAACGATGGATGTTCCTGATGATCTGAATATGATGAAATTGGGTGAATGATATAACTATGATGTGTTGTTATTTAAGATGCAATAACATTTGTTAACTGTGATGAGACTCACCCTTACTGTTGACATTTTCAGATTGAGGATAGTTGCTTTCGACTTGGTGAGGATTAGCTCATAAGTCAGTGTATTAATGTAGCGTCAGGTGTCATGCTCTGATATTGTAACACTAGGGGAACGTTAGCTTAGAGTTTATGATGATACTCTATCGTGTTGTTATTATATTAAATTATGTGGGATATTGCATAGATGATGTTATGCTTATCCGTATGATGAATTTTCCGCTGTGTTAACATGAGATGTTTATGAGTTATGATGAATTGTTCCTTAGTGAAAGCATGACAATGGAATTTATGATAAATTTGTTTTAATTGGAATTGTGGCACCCTTGTTTTCATGTTTTACTCTGAATTAATTATTAATTTCTGTGGGATTTAGAAGGGTGTTACACTCACTAAATCAAAGATCCCTGATTCGTTGACCGTTGGATCGTGATTTTGAGGGTAGTTTCGCAATACCTATATCTAACTTTTGACCGTTGGGATCTTTAAAATAAGGTTTGAGTTGTGAGATATAATCATTGCATTGTAGCTGCATATTTGGGAAAATTTTCAGCTTTTGATTCTGATTAAAAGAGACAAGGGTTGGAAGCTAAGGCTAGAAGACTTCGATCGGTAGAATTATAGAGCAATCTCCAATTCAAGGTAAGGGTGGGGTTCTTGCTCTATAACCGGGTATATGATGGATAATATGTGGGATTCGGGTTGTTAAAATTGTTGATGTTTGTGTGTGTTGAATTATTGTTGTTCATATGATTTGGGGTTGTTATTGCTGTTAGGAATTTAGGGATTCATTGTGTGAATATTGTTATTCATGTGAATGTGGTAGTATTGTTGTTCATGAATTAGTTAATCAATTAAAGTTGTGAAATTAAATAAGTTTGGGAGATTTCTGGAATTTTATTGATTAATAAAAGTTGTTGGAGAAGTTTCAACCGGACGAGTGTTGCAGGAGAAGAAGCAGTAGAAAAATAAATAAATATTTTGCAGGCAACGGTATGCCGAGGGGCACACCATATGAGACAAATGGCAGGAGCACCGTGCCGAACAACATAAGTGGAAAAAGGGACCCTGCCGACCGACACGGGGTACTTGATAAAGGAGTGTGCCGATCAGCACCCATTAGAAGTGGGAGAAGGTGTTGCGACCAGAACACCATTTACTGAGGGCATGTGTTTTTTTGTCTGTTTTCTGTATTTACCTTTTTTTTGTCTGTTTCATTAAATTATTGTTTTTAGTAAATTATAGCAGCAGTGTGGATAATAGCATACGAATAATAAGGATAAATTAGTAGTTGTAACAATAGTGTTGAGTAACATAAATTTAATATTAATTTATAATAATTAAATTAGTAGTATAATTCGGTAATGGTTTTAGGAATATATGACCGATAATTATAGTAGTATAATTTATGGATTAGGTGAGTAATAGTCTATGAAATTAGCAGTTTAATTAAGTTGATGAATATTAGTAGTTTAACCAGAAAATTTAATTAGCCGAGTTTAGTTGATTTTGTCTAGATGATTAAGTACACCTTAAATATATTTCGGTGAATTATTTATGTTGTTTGTTGTTGATTAAAGTTGTTGTTGACATGTTGATATAAAGTTGTAGGCCTATGGCCAAAGTTGAAATATGGTGAGTGCCTTTATTTATTGGTACAATGTTGACGAAGTTGTTAAGTTGCTATTAAGTTGTTGTTGTTATTGTGTTGAATTGTCCCAATTTATGGACATTATTAAGTTGCAGGTCATATGACCAACGTTGTTAAGTTGTTTTGCAGTTGCTGGTCTTGTGACCAATGTTGATTAAGTTGTTTGTCGTTGTTGCATTTTGTCGTTGTTGTGTTGTGTTGATTAAGTTGATGTTATGGTTGTTGTCGCATGCAAAGCATAACATTATTAAGTTGGTATGGATTGGCAATTTTTAAGTTGGAGCTAATGCTCACTATGTTGTCCTAGATTGGCAACATAGTGAGTTGGGAGTTCTTCTCCAATGGTACCACATGCATGTGCATTTGTTGAGTCGCATTCATTGTTGTGTAATTGAATGGATGTGTATTTGAGTTGATGCATATTTGAGATGATGTGTTGATGAGTTGTTATGTTGTGTTGATGATTATGTGATGAATACTATTGCTCTAAAATGTTGTGAGGCGTGATTTTCAAATGAACTGGTTCTAATTTATACTGTTATCCTGATTTCCATTATATTAATAAGTTATTATATAAAGTTGTTATTGCATGTTAATGAAAAAGTTGTTATAATATGTTGACGATATAATTACTGTAAATGTTGTATGAATGGTTGTGAAGTAATAATTTTATATAATATGAGTCTAATATATTATTTATCATACCCTCAATTATATGTTTTGATATCTCACCCCTTCTGTTTGAATGTTACCCTTATGTTGGTAATGCGCAGGTAATCCAAAGTGAAGGTTGTTTACCTTCAGTAGTTTGAGTCTGGTGTTGGTCGCTCTGATACGTAACACTCGGGGGGATGAACGCATGTTGTTTTATTGTTGAATTTACTTCCGCTGTTGAATCTTAAGTTGATTACATGAAGTTCTTGTTGTTATGAAGTTGTTTTTAGCTGAACAAAAGATGTTATATAATTAAGCTGAAGTTTGTGAATCCGCCGCGTAGTATTAATAAAAGTTGTTGTTATTTGTTCATCCAAGTTTTAAAGTGTTATGTATTTGTATTACATGCGATTGAATTATATGTTTATTGTTTTTAAAAGTTGGAAAATGTAGCATTTCATTGTACGTTGTACTATGATTTTATTAATATTCGGGTAGAAATGAGGTGTTACAGAGAGGATTCCCATGAGCTTGTCCGTCATGATCTTATCGAAGAGTTGGTGAACCATAAAGACTCGTACACGCGGGTATTTGGAGACGAAAACAAATTTGAAACGGTAAACGAAGCTCTTGTTCCTTGGGGGGCGCCTACGCACCAGTTTTGCATTGGATGAGATTCTCGAAAATGGGACATCTTATTGCATGCGCATATGACATGGTATGTATTGACTTGACGTGTTATGGTTTTTCGGAAACCTTTTTCCCACTCCGCACCGCACCTCCTCCAAATCCAATTGATTGTATTATATGTGTTGTCATTTTGTACAAGTTTACTTGAAACCGAGATGCCCCATACCACCTATGTCACCAGAACGGAATCTTCATCATACCGAACTTGCCGAGACGTGGCCGGATGTATTTGTTGATAGGATGCATGAATGTGATATATTGAAGAATATCGATAAAATCTCGAATGCGAAAAAGTCAAAATTGGAACCACCAATAGATTTTGTCGACGACTGTTCTTTTCATGTATTTATCTAGTTTCAAAGTGTAATATATGCACTCTATAACATTGAAATATAATCTTTTTTTGTGTTTGTGTGTTTGTGTTTTTGTATCTATGTGTTTCAAATTGTTTATGTTTTGTCTTTCCTAAATTTGTTACAAAAATTTCTGCTTACTGCTTTCCGTTATGCTAAAAAAATAGCATGGAAACTTCCGTAGATGCATATACGAAAGGGTGTTACGTTGAAAATTATAGGTGTTAACCGTAGATGCATATACGGAAGGGCGTTACATTGAAAATTAAGGGTCTTTACCATAGATGCATCTACAGAAAGGAGAAATCTATGCCCCTTCCGTGGATATATCTACGAAAAGTTTTGTGACAGACATTGTGTGGTCCATAGTCTCCAAAGACTTCTATAAATCTAGGGTTTCAAGGTTTGCATTACACACAAGCACAAACCTTATGAAGGATAGAAAAACACTTAGAAAGGGAGGTTTGAATAAGTGTGACTTTAAAAACTCTTAAGATAAATACAATTGCACAATGATTTTTATCCTGGTTCGTTGTTAACGAAACTACTCCAGTCCACCCCCTTAGAGTGATTTACTTCACCTGAGGATTTAATCCACTAATCAACCTTGATTACAATGGTTTTCCACTTAGATACCTTCTAAGTCTTCTAGAGTATTCTGATCACACCTTGATCACTCTAGGAACCTTTTACAAATTAATGTAAACAAATTCTTACAAGAGTATTACAATGCTTCTTAATAAGCTATAATCACAACTGTGATATTTCTCTTAAGTTCTAAGCTTAAATCTCACTAAGATATTACAAATGAAGTGAGGTTGAAGATGAAGTTTGAGAGCTTTTGAATTTGACAGCGTTTCTGTATTTTTGCGCAAGAGTTGTGTATTCAGCTTCTCATCAGAACTTCTATTTATAGGCGTTTTGAGAATATGACCGTTGGGAGCATTTAATGTGTTGCGTGATCCGTATAACATTGCATTTAATGTTTCACTCTTTTGTCAACTACTTCGAACCTTGCTTTTCCTGCTTTAACTAACTTTGCCTTTAATAGCTTCTAACATCCATTTTGTCAGTCAGCGTAGCCTGCCATCTTGTACTTGCTTCTGATCTGATCTTTGTAGATACAACATTTGAATTAATCAGAGTCAAACAGCTTGGTGCAGAGCATCTTCTTGTCTTCTGACTTTGAAGTGCTTCTAGCGTGATACCATAAGAACTTCAGTGCTTCTACTTATGAACTCAAGTTCTTCTGATGCTTCAATAGACCATATTCTGATTCTGCTTGACCATCTTTTGATGTCTTGCGAGAGCATGTTCTGATGTTGCATACTTGAACCTTCTAAGTCAGTGCTTCTTGCGCTAAATTGTGCATACTCTTTATATATTTCCTGAAATGGAAAATGTTAGAACGAGATTTGTTCTGATCAATATTCTTAGTTTTGATGATAACAAGGATATGAATTTTGTGTGAGATAATGTGATACTCTAATACATTGCAATTTCCCTTTCAGGAAATATTTAAAGAGTATGCACAAATCAGCGCTCAGAAGCTTTGTCTCAGAAGGTTCAGCATGCAACATCAGAACATGGTCTGGCAAGACATCAGAAGATGGTCAAGCAGAATCAGAACATGGTCCATGGAAGCATCAGAAGAACTTGAGATCAGAAGCAGAAGCACTGAAGTTCTCATGGTATCACGCTAAGAAGCACTTCAAGGTCAGAAGACAAGAAGATGCTCTGCACCAAGCTGTTTGACTCTGATGATATTCAAACGTTGTTTACACAAACATCAGATCAGAAGTAAGTACAAGATGGCAGGCTACGCTGACTGGCAAAAGGAACGTTAGAAGCTATTAAAGGCAACGTCAGTAGACACAGCGAAAGCAAGGCTCGAGGTAGTTGACAAAAGAGTGAAACATTAAATGCAATGCTGTACGGATTACGCAAAACATTAAATGCTCCCAACGGTCATCTTCTCAAACGCCTATATATTGAAGTTCTGATGAGAAGCTGAATATAACACTTGCGCAAATATACAGAAACGCTGTCAAATTCAAAAAGCTCTCAAACTTCATCTTCAACCTCACTACATTGTTGTTGTAATATATTAGTGAGATTAAGCTTAAACTTAAGAGAAAATCACAGTTGTGATAATAGCTTTTTAAGAAGCATTGTAACTCTTAAAAGAATTTGTTTACATTAAGTTGTAAGAACTAGAGTGATCAGGTTGTTGATCAGAATACTCTAGAAAGTCTTAGAGGGTATCTAAGCAGTTTGTTCCTAGAGTGATCAGGTTGTGATCAGTATACTCTAGAAGACTTAGAAGTTGTCTAAGTGGAAAACCATTGTAATCTTGTGTGATTAGTGGATTAAATCCTCAGGTGAGGTAAATCACTCCAAGGGGGTGGACTGGAGTAGTTTAGTTAACAACGAACCAGGATAAAAATCATTGTGCAAATTGTTTTTATCTTACAAGTTTTAAAGCTACACTTATTCAAACCCCCCCTTTCTAAGTGTTTTTCTATCCTTCAATTGGCATCAGAATGCCGGTTCTAAGGTACAAGCACTTAACCGTGTTTAGAAAAGATTCAGGAAGAGAAAAACGTTTAAATCAAGATGGCTGGTGAAGATCCTACTCCTAACCCTACATCTACATCTGGCTCTGCTGAGCAACATAATGGAAATGGTAACAATGGTTATACTAGACCACCAGTATTTGATGGTGAAAACTTTGAATACTGGAAAGACAAACTTGAAAGTTATTTTCTTGGTTTAGATGGTGACTTATGGGATCTTCTGATGGATGGTTACAAACATCCAGTGAAAGCTACTGGTGTAAGGCTTACAAGACAAGAAATGAATGATGATCAAAAGAAGCTATTCAAAAATCATCATAAATGTAGGACTGTTTTGCTGAATGTTATCTCTCATGCTGAGTATGAGAAGATATCTAACAGGGAAACTGCCTATGATATATATGAGTCATTGAAAATGACCCATGAAGGGAATGCTCAAGTCAAGGAGACCAAAGCTCTTGCCCTAATCCAGAAATATGAAGCCTTCAAGATGGAGGATGATGAAAATATTGAGAAGATGTTCTCAAGATTTCAAATGCTAACTACTGGATTAAGAGTTCTGGACAAAGGCTACACCAAGGCTGATCATGTAAAGAAGATCATCAGAAGCCTGCCCAGAAGATGGGGTCCAATGGTGACTTCATTCAAGATAGCAAAGAATCTGAATGAAGTCTCTTTGGAAGAGCTAATCAGTGCCTTAAGAAGCCACGAGATAGAGCTGGATGCAAATGAACCTCAGAAGAAAGGTAAGTCTATTGCATTAATATCTAATTATAAAAAATGCACTAACGCTTTTCAAGCTGAAGAAGAAGATTCTGAAGAATCAGAATCAAAAGAAGAAGATAAACTGTCCATGATCTCTAGAAGGGTTAACCAACTCTGGAAGAGCAAGCAAAGGAAGTTCAAGAACTTCAGAAGTTCAAAGAAGCCTGAAAGAGGAGAATCTTCTGGAGGCAGAAGATCTGACAAGAAAAAAGTCATCTGCTATGAGTGCAATGAGCCTGGACACTTCAAAAATGAATGTCCAAAACTTCAGAAGGAGAATCCCAAGAAGAAGTTTCATAAGAAGAAGGGTCTTATGGCAACATGGGATGATTCTGAATCAGAATCAGAATCAGACTCTGAAGGCGAGCAAGCAAACTTTGCACTGATGGCCACAGTGGATGATGGATCAGAATCTACATCAGAATTAGATTCTGAAGAGGTATTTTCTGAACTATCTAGAGAAGAGTTAGTTTCCAATTTAACTGAACTTCTGGAACTCAAAGCTCATCTTAGTATCAAATACAAAAAGCTGAAAAAGCTATTTGAATCTGATACTAAAAAGCTGGAAGTGGACAATTATGAACAGAAAGAAAAAGTTTTAAAATTATCCAAAGACATTGGATCTCCTTCTGAATCAGAAAAATCCATTCCTAGCCTCAATCATATTCTGAAATAATATGACTCGAGCTTCAGAAAGTTTTTATCTAGAAGTATTGGCAGAAGTCATCTTGCTTCTATGATATATGGAGTTTCTGGAAACAAAAGGATTGGAGTTGGCTATGAGGGTGATACCTCACGTAAATTTGAACCTGTTGATGATATGAAAATCACATACAAGCCATTGTTTGAGCAGTTCAAATATGGCCGCTCACATGATATTAGGCTCACTTCACATGCTAAGAGCTTTCACACTACACACACCAAGAAGCATGTGACACAACCTAGAAAATATCATGCTGCCAAACCTAAAGAATATCATGTTGTTCCTCTTGTTAATTATTATGCTAAGCCCAAGTTCAATCAGAACTTGATGAAAACTAACAAGAAAGGACCCAAGAAATTGTGGGTACCTAAGGAGAAGATAATTTCTGTTGCAGATTTCCTTGGCAGCAAAGAAGACAAAGCACAAAATGTCATGGTACCTGGACTCTGGGTGCTCGCGACACATGACGGGAAGAAGGTCTATGTGCCAAGATCTGGTGCTTAAGTTTGGTGGAGAAGTCAAGTTTGGAGGAGATCAGAAGGGCAAGATTATTGGCTCTAGAACCATAAGTATTGGTAACTCTTCTTCCATAACTAATGTACTTCTTGTAGAAGGATTAACGCATAACTTATTGTCCATAAGTCAATTAAGTGACAATGGTTATGATATAATCTTCAATCAAAAGTCTTGCAAGGCTGTAAGTCAGAAGGATGACTCAATCCTATTTACAGGCAAGAGAAAGAACAACATTATAAGATTGATCTTTCTGATCTTGAGAAGCAGAAGGTGACTTGTCTTATGTCTGTTTCTGAAGAGCAATGGGTCTGGCACAGAAGATTAGGACATGCTAGTGTGAGAAAGATTTCTCAGATTAACAAACTAAATTTGGTCAGAGGACTCCCAAATCTGAAATACAAATCAGATGCTCTTTGTGAAGCATGTCAGAAGGGCAAGTTCTCCAAACTTGCATTCAAGTCTAAGAATGTTGTCTCTTCCTCTAGGCCGTTAGAACTTCTGCACATTGATCTGTTTGGACCAGTCAAAACAGCATCTGTCAGAGGGAAGAAATATGGATTAGTCATCGTAGATGATTATAGCCGCTGGACATGGGTAAAGTTTTTAAAACACAAGGATGAGTCTCATTCAGTGTTCTTTGAATTCTGCACTCAGATTCAATCTGCGAAGGAGTGCAAAATCATAAAGGTTAGAAGTGATCATGGTGGTGAATTTGAGAACAGATTCTTTGAGGAGTTCTTCAAAGAAAATGGTATTGCCCATGATTTCTCTTGCCCTAGAACTCCACAGCAAAATGGAGTTGTAGAGCGAAAGAATAGGACTCTACAAGAAATGGCCAGAACCATGATCAATGAAATCAATATGGCTAAGCACTTCTGGGCAGAAGCAATAAACACTGCATGTTATATTCAGAATAAAATCTCTATAAGACCTATTCTAAATAAGACTCCTTATGAATTGTGTAAGAACAGAAAGCCCAACATTTCATATTTTCATCCCTTTGGATGTGTTTGTTTTATTCTGAATACTAAAGATCATCTTGGTAAGTTTGATTCTAAGGCACAAAAATGTTTCCTTCTTGGATATTCTGAACGCTCTAAAGGCTATAGAGTATACAATACTGAAACATTATTTGTAGAAGAATCAATCAATATCAGATTTGATGATAAGCTTGGTCTTGAAAAGCCAAAGCAGTTTGAGAATTTTGCAGATATAGATATTGATATATCAGAAGCTGAAGAACCAAGAAGCAAAGTTTCAGAAGCTGAAAGTCTCAGAAGCAAAGGATCGGAATATCAAGTTGCTGCATCTTTAGAGAATCTCAGAATTTCTGAAGAGCCAACAGTCAGAAGATCTTCTAGACTCACCTCTGCTCACTCAGAAGATGTGATTCTTGGAAAGAAAGATAATCTTATCAGAACTAGATCATTTATAAAGAATGGTAGCCAGAATCATTGATCAGAATTAGAAGATGAAAAGTTCTATTCACAAGTACAATGCAACACAGCTGTTATTAGGTGTTTCTGATGACGAACACGTTTTTGCACGGATGGTAAAAGCGTGAGTGAATCTGATGGGACGCCGCCCTAGGTAACTGTGTTAAATCATTTCAATTACCATGTTCTCTCACCTAATGTCACTCATCATTTAATGCATTTGACTTCAATTGATTCTATAACTGTTCATTCTCATAAATTAATTGCATTTCTTTTCAAATCCGCCTCTATAAATACATTTCAAATCATAACGTTTATCTTTTTCGCTCCCATTCTCTCTCTCTTCTTGCATGCATTTTTGCAACATCTTTGGTCTTTTCTCAAACCCTAAGCGCAAACCCAGAAATATTTCTTGCAATCTCAGTACTATTTCAATGGCTGCTTCATCATCTCTCAACGCTGGCTCATCTGTTCCTCTCCATCTTCAAGAAGAAGATCAACAAATTGTTCCGGTTATCTCCTGCTCTATTCCCAAAAAGGAGTTGGAAGTTAATTGTGAACTTATGGTAGACTTTGATAGTCTTGAAGAACATGAATTTCACCTTAAAGAAGATATCATTTTTCAAGGATGGACTTCATTATTTGTTGAGTTCTGTGGACCAGTTTACCCAGATCTTGTAAAGGAATTTTGGGTGCATGTTGTTGTTGCCCCTAAATCAATTCTGTTTTTTGTCCATGGGAAGTTTGTGGTTGTCACTGAAAACATCCTGAGAATGATGTTTGACCTAAGAAACCCTGAAGGTGTTTGTCATACCCCAAAATTTGCCCATACTATTTCTCTTGTTCAAACTCAAGTCAAGGTACAAAGCTCAAAGCATACTCTCCTAAACAATGAACCCCTGAACTAGGGTTTTGTCTCTCTCCAAGTAAAATCAGGTTCTGATACCTCCAATGGACTCCATGGCCTCTCATATGATTCAAATAATCCTCATGCAAAGTTTCAAGCCCCGATTCAAAAAACTGCTCACTCAATGACCCAAACGATCAATAATCGACTAACTGATCTAAAAAGTCAAATTGTGGTCAAAGTACAGTCAAAACTCCTGATTTTTTGTCAACACCCCCATTTTGAAGTATCATTCATCATTCGATCAAGGATTGATCATGATTCATCAAGGAAAGAGCAAAAATCAACAAATTCAAAAGTTTCTAAATTAGGGTTTCATAGGAAAAGTCAACTGAACTTTGACCAGCCATAACTCCTACATGGAACATCAAAAATTCCCCATCTAAAGCTCATTTAGAAGGAAATTGAATTCTCTACAACTTTGTCTCTCACATGCCAAGGCTAAAAATTCTTCATTTGAGAGATATGAGCTAAAACATTACAGGTCCTCCAAAAGGTCAACAAAAAGTCATCTTTTTCAAAAGCTCATAACTCGAACATGGAAGATTCAATTGAGGTGAAACCAAAAGGAATTTTTAGAGGACTCTTTAAGCTTTCCATAAAATCCTAGAACGTCTCCATATAACAAGAATTGGAGGAGTTATGACTTGCACAAGTTAGACTATTTTTGAGAAAACGCAAAAGGACAAAAAGAAGGATTTTAAGTTTTTGAGTAATGGGCTTTAAAATTTTGAATCATCCACGAAATTTTAAGCCCAAGGGAAGTCCATTAGTCAAAAAAATATTACTATTATGATATTATTTCATTGATATTTGATTTTAATCAATTAAATTCAAATAAAATCAAGTAAAATCATAAAATAATTCTATGATTAAATATTCTCCCTGATTTAATCTGATCTAAGCTTGATCCAATGGCCAAGAAAATATGAAGAAAGTGCATGAAATAGATGGAGTTCAAAAATAGAAAGTTTGCATGCAAATTGCAAATCAAATATTCTCTTCATGAAAGCAAGATATTTTTTCCATATTACTTGACCTAATTTGATCCTTTATATAAAGACAACATTACCAAAGGCAAGAGAACGAGATTGGGAGAGAAGGCACTAGGGTTTCTCATCAAAAAATCCCTCATGAACCTGCACAATTGGATTTCAAGCTCCAACCGATCCCAACCAATTCTGAGCGTAATATCACGCTCCTGGAGACCCCCATATTCATCCTCAACTGTTGGTAAATCTCAGAACGCACCAGATTCACGTAACCAAGGCTGCACCATGGTTTAGAGTCTCAATCTCAAACTCTCGAATTAATTCATATCAATTATTTCCATCCATATATGTGTGTTTATAATGATGGGAGGGATGTTTTTAACGTGTCGCTTGTAAGCTTTGGTACAGGAACAAGAACCTGCCATGGTTAGGGCATAGTTTAGTGATTGCTCGTATCTCCATGCCCTGGCCGTTTCAGTGTCAAATAAGAGCATCACGGTGGTCGTGACGGCTTATAACTGTGATCTGGGTTATTATTTTTGTCTGCCATGGTTGTTTTTGCAGGTTTGAGGATCGTGGGCTTTTGCTACAAAATCAGGCGCAGGATCCGCACCTAATTCCTAGCTATTTTTGGTAGCTAATTGGTGCAGGTTTTTAAGGTTGAAGACGAAGAGGATGTGGCATGCGGCTATTCGTGAGTTTGAGTTTCTTGATCCTTGGGACGCGCATGCAGCATCGTGATTGGCTAGTCTACTCGTCAAAGCATTCTCTCTCTCTTCCATTGGTCGTGCGTGGGACCCAAACTGATAAGTGCTTTGACTTTTCACAAGTTTCCATACTTTTAATATGTCTTTAATGTTGGTTGATCTTATAACAGATTAATTGTATAGATCAAGTGGCAGAAACAATATTGATATATTCAACGAGGGGTGGGTTCGATTCCCAGCTCCCTCCATTATTTTTGTGAATTAATAAGTCTCCAGATTATATGCAGCCAGCACACGCAAGCCACCATACAAATTTCAATTGCCATCGCTTCTCAACCATTAGATTCAGCAACAGCAGATCAGACGCCCAGGAAACATATAGTCCACCATGAACCCTCAGGATTCAACCACACAGGATCCTACACGCCCAGGTTTGTTTAAATCCTTTTATTATTATTTTTTTATTTTTGTTTTATGACTATTTTTCTTATATTTTCTTTTTAAACTAAACTATTTTTTTAATCTTTTTGAAAAACCTTAGTTTTTTCTAATAATAACACATTTATTTATTTATTTATTTTTAGTTAATAAAATTAGTTTTTTTTAATAATTAAATTAGTTACCTTAGGTTTATTAAAATTAGTTTAGATTAAATCATTAGTTAATTAAATTTAATTTCAGGTTAATAATTTTAGGTTTACTAATTTTAATTAACTTTAGGCTAATAATTATTAATTTTAGGTTTCACCACAAACCTTTGCCTTTAACCATAAAAAATCATTTTGGTAGGTGTTGTCCGTCAACTAGGATTTTACCCTTAGGTTTTTGGCCAGTTTAGGCTTACCCTTTTGTAATCAAATTGAATTTTCTTTCAAGCCACGATTCTCTTCTCATCTCAAAACTCTTGAATGTCGCATGATTGTTTAAATTCCGCCTTTTATTTAATTATGCTGTCATTTAATTATTTATCTAAATTATTTAATTTCAGTCTTTTAAACTCTAGAAGGTGTATAGGTTGCACATTTTTGGATGTAATAGTAATTAGGACCTTTTATTTTCTGTACTTTACTTTCCGCATTCCTCGATTTTTGGTTATGTACCCCCCAATCCCGAAGCTCTGTAATAGCGTAGGATTTAATTTCTGCAATTTATTTTCTGCCAATATTAACTGCGTGGTTAGTAATTTGGGGAGTGATAACAAGTAATTGAACATAGCTCACCTAAATCAAGATAACATAACTGAATTCGAACCACATGATTGTTGCACCCACACACCTCTAAGGTAATCCCTCTTGGTTGCCTTCTCGATCAAAATAGTCAAGTCCCTCGGATATAGGGATACCTTCTTGCTGCCTACGAATTCAAATCATCATAGTCCCTCGGAATAAAAAATCATAGTCCCTTCGAGTTGCCTACGAATAAAGTGATCTCGTCCCTCGATGTCGCCACGATAGATGATGATAGTCCCTTCGGATGCTAAGGTATCTTTACTGTTTCCTAATGACTATTATATCCTTCCCTTAGACTACCTGCCCTCTTTATGGTAGGGACGGTCTTGTGGTGAACGATTATTCTCGATGACCCTTCGATGACCCGAACATCCAATTGAAAGACTTCCTGCCCTCTCATGGTATGGATAGACCCTTTCGCCCGAAAGACTTAAAGAACAAGAAAGACAAACTTAGGGTAGGTAGCTCTTAACTGCTTGCTCACAACAAACTTTCAAATTACTTTTCACACCTCTTTTCCAAATCAATTCAAAACAAGGCTACACTTATTTACAAGCTAAAGTCCTTAACGAAACCTTTTTACTATTCACACACGACACTTTTCAAACAATTCAAACAAACAAGTGAGCTAAGCCATTAAGAGCCCATGGATAACCATGGATGCAAAGGGTGCCTCACACCTTCCCTTTGTATAACCTACCCCCCGAACTCAAAATCTTCAAAGGTCTTTCCTGTTCTTTTTGCCTTTCCAATTGGATAAAATAAAACTCGGTGGCGACTCTTGCTATCCGCACATTTCAAATAAAGTCAGTTCACCGTATTACAGTGTTCATGAAGTTGATCAAAGGGCTGAGTGGGATGAGGTTTTGGCCACTCTTTATACAGACGTGAAGCAAACAAAGCGCGTCAAGGACATGAAGGATCTCTACAAGATCTGGACCAAGATTCTTCTGGGGTGCTTCTATCACAGAAAATCAACTCATTCTGCAGACTTTGTCAACAATGAGCAGAAGTATATTCTGTATTGCATCGCTACTAAGAAAAAGGTCGATATTATCTACATAATCTTTAATCATATGTGGAATTCTGTAAAAGATTCCAGAAACGCCTTCAGAATAAAGAAGGGTACTATTATTCCTTTTGGAAGAATTATTACAAACCTTCTGATTCATTCCAAGATTGTGGAGGACTTAGAAGCTCAAGGGATCATCAAAGATCTCGTTGTTGACACATGAAGCTGCTTGAATGCTCTCACTTTGAGAAAGATGAGTGTTATTGAAGCTATCAAACAAACCCCTCAACCTCTCCCAGGAGCAAGAAACAGAAGAGATCATGTTCTTGCTGACTTTGAAACCTTCTTCAGAAGTGAGCTGCCAGGAGTCAGAACTAGATATCTGAACTCTCTCAAAGAAGAAAAAGAGAAAGATGCTTCTGCAAAGGGGGGTCGCAAGAAAGCTTCAACTTCCAGGCCTGTTACCTCGGAAGATGTTTCAGAAGCTGCTCCTGAAGCTGTTGTCAAGAAGGAAAGAAGGACAAAGCGAAAATTTGATCATCCTTCTGCTAACCAGGAGAAGGTAGTTCAAAATGTAGTTGCTGCTACTGTTGTTGTTGAGAAAGTGGTTGAGGAAGAAGCTGTTGAAGAAGATGTTCCAGTTGTTGAAAATAAAAATAGTGAAAAAGAGACTGCTGAAAAGAAGAAAAAGAAGAAGAGAAAGACGAATAACCAAAATATGGAAGCTGAAAAGTCTGTTGAAAAGAAGCAGACGAGAAAAAGAAAATTGATCATTGAAGCCTCGAATGAAGAAGAAGTAGTTCAAGAAGCTGTAAATCAGCAAACAGAAGCTGTGAATCAGCAAGAAGAAATTATTCAAGGACCAACAACTCAAGAAGTTGAAGGTCAGAAGACTGTTGATAATGAGGAGGAGAGACTGGAATCTGCCAAAAGAAGAGAAATTTCTCTTGGGAAGGCAAAGATTGTGGAAGAGCAGAAGAGTAGGAAGCAGAGGAAGCTTGAGGCTGTGTTTGAAACAACTCAGAAGGTGTCCAAAGGTATACATTTCTCTGAACCTGATTCTGTTCCTGCTTTACGTTCAGAAGTTGCACCAATAAATGTTGCTCAAACCCCTGAACCAGTAAATCAACCAGAAAAAGCCCCATCAGAATCACCCATAAACATCCATGTTCTCACACCTCCTTCTTCTCCTGTAACCAATACTCTTACGCCTTCTCATTCACCCATCACAAATGTTCTCATTCCTTCATCTCCACCCACAACCAACATTGCTTCTGACCAGGCCCTTGAAACCCCTATTCTTGATATCCAACCCCTTCAAACTCTCTTTCCACCTCACACAAATATATCCACTTCTCAACCTCCACCTCATGCAAACTATGAACTCATTCCTTCCACCTCTCATAATAATCCTTCTGTATCTGACCTTCCAGACTTTGCATCACATGAGCAATTGCTCCGTGACTGCAATTACACTCCCAAGCCTCACGCTGAAGCTGAACTGGTAGTGTTAGATTCTGAGAATGAAGCAGAATCATCGTTCCGTTTTGATAGAGACCCTCAACCCTACCTTGTTCTAAAACCAGACTCTCCCATAACCAAAATCAAATCCCGCCGAGCATACCCTATTGGTGTAATTTATGAAATGGTAAAGAGGAATATCAGAAGAGTCTTTGATACTCTCAGAATAGTTCAACATGCTGGATTGAATGATGTTGCTATGCGAAAATTCTGGAGAATCTTCCGAAGAAAAGCAGATGCTTATTTTCAAGAACTTTAGGAAATTTGTGTGGAACTCACTCCACGATCTTGTGGAATTTTGAGGAACTATGAAGACTTCTGGTTTAGTCGTCTTGGAGGGAGATATTGCTTTAAAGAGAAGGAATTCATTGATGAACTTGCAGAAGCACGAAGGTTTGCGGATATGGAATCCAACCTTTGTAGGGATATTGTGGTCTGGAGACCTAAGTATCCAGTTCTAACTGGAGACTTCAAGTCTTTGTTTGACTTTCTGAGGGAGAATCCTTCTGAGGAGGACCCAAATATAGTCATTCCAGAAGTTACTGATCCTCCAGAAGTTGAAGGTCCTTCTACTCCAAGGAGTCTTGCTGCCATTCTTCAAGCTCTTGAGAATGGAGATTCTGATCTTCCTGCTCCAGAATATGAAGAAGGTGCTTCTATGGAAGAAGCTGATGCTGAAGATCATCCTGCTGAGACTATTACTGTTGAGGAAAATCAAGTTGATGATCTCACTATGGAAGTTGCGGTTGTGAATGTTGTCCCTCTGGACAGAAGTCGTAAAGCCTCTTCTGGTGAACCCTCTCTTCTGGCGAAGACTCTAGAGGTTATTCAGAAGAACCAGGCTGCGATGGCTTCTCAAATGGACAAGCAAGAAGACATCAATGCTGAGTTCCGCTCATTCATGGAGAGGCAGACTGAGAGCAATGCTGGGATTCATGACATGCTGGCCAAGATTATGTCTAAGCTAGGGTCGTCTTAGTCCTTTGTGTCTTAGTTGTTTTTCTTTGTTTCTTGCATCTGCCTTCTATGCATCTTCCTTGTATTTTCTAATAATTCTCTTTTGCTATCAATGAAAATTATCCTCTTTTCTCTCATATTATTTTGTTTTTCATCTGAATCTTTTATGTTTTTGATGTTATGACAAAAAGGGGGAGAAATTGTGATAAATGATCTGATTTATTTTATCAGTTGCTGGGAGAAAGTCTTCACATTTCTAACAGAACTTGCAAGTTCTATGTCTAGTGAGTGTTTTGCAGGATTAAAGACAATCTTAAAAGCTCAACATGAGAAGCAAAGACATGAGGAAAAGCAATTCTGTATAGAAACAAGCCCATGGATATTGAAGCAAGCTGAGTGCTATGAAGCTTCAAGGATCAGAAGCAAGAAGGAAGAATGTTATGATATTCTGATGATAGAATATGCTCTAACACATTCTTATTCCTTATATGTGTTAGAACAAGATTTGTTCTGATCAATATTCTTAGTTTTGATGATAACAAGGATATGAATTTTGTGTGAGATAATGTGGTACTCTAATACATTGCAATTTCCCTTTCAGGAAATATATAAAGAGTATGCACAAATCAGCAGGTTCAGCATGCAACATCAGAAGGTTCAGCATGCAACATCAGAACATGGTCTGGCAAGACATCAGAAGATGGTCAAGGCAGAATCAGAACATGGGTCTATGGAAGCATCAGAAGAACTTGAGGTCAGAAGCAGAAGCACTGAAGTTCTCATGGTATCACGCTCAGAAGCACTTCAAGGTCAGAAGACAAGAAGATGCAATGCACCAAGCTGTTTGACTCTGATGATATTCAAACGCTTTATTCACAAACATCAGATCAGAAGAAAGTACAGGTGGCAGGCTACGCTGACTGACAAAAGGAACGTTGGAAGCTATTAAAGGCAACGTCGGTAGACACAGCGTGAACAAGGCTCGAGGTAGTTGACAAAAGCGTGAAACATTAAATGCAATGCTGTACGGAACACGCAAAGCATTAAATGCTCCCAACGGTCATCTTCTCAAGTGCCTATAAATATGAAGTTCTGATGAGAAGCAAGGTTACGAATCCTGAACAAACTTATTTCTGAAAAACTTGCTGAAACGCTGTTCAAACTCAAAGCTCAGAAACTTCATCTTCATCAAAGCTCACTACATTGCTGTTGTAATATATTAGTGAGATTAAGCTTAAACGTTAAGAGAAATATCACTGTTGTGATTATAGCTTTTCAGAAGCATTGTAATACTCTTATTTGATTACATTAATTTGTAAGTAACTAGAGTGATCAAGTGTTGATCAGGATACTCTAGGAAGTCTTAGCTTGTGTCTAAGCAGTTGTAATTAGAGTGATCACGTGGTGGTCAGGATACTCTAAGAAAGTCTTAGCTTGTGTCTAAGCATTTGTTCCTAGAGTGATCAGGTTGTGATCAGGATACTCTAGAAGACTTAGTCGTGGGCTAAGTGGAAAACCATTGTAATCTGTTGCGATTAGTGGATTAAATCCTCAGGTGAGGTAAATCACTCCGTGGGGGTGGACTGGAGTAGTTTAGTTAACAACGAACCAGGATAAAAATAACTGTGCAAATTGTTTTTATCTTTCAAGTTTTTAAGACTACACTTATTCAAACCCCCCCTTTCTAAGTGTTTTTCTATCCTTCAATTGGCATCAGAGCGTCGGTTCTAAGGTGCAAGCACTTAACCGTGTTTAGAAAAGATTCAGGAAGAGAAAAACACTTAAGTAAAAGATGGCTGGTGAATCTCAATCAAATCCAACTGCATCTACATCTGGCTCTGCTGAGCAATACAATGGTAACAATGGTTATACTAGACCACCAATATTCGATGGTGAAAACTTTGAATATTGGAAAGATAAACTGGAAAGTTACTTTCTTGGTCTGGATGCTGATCTATGGGATCTTCTGCTGGATGGTTACAAATATCCTGTTAAAGCTACTGGTGTAAGGCTCACGAGAAGCGAAATGACTGATGATCAAAAGAAAGATTTCAAGAATCATCATAAATGTAGGACTGTTTTGCTGAATGCTATCTCTCATGCTGAGTATGAGAAGATATCTAACAGGGAAACTGCCCATGATATATATGAGTCATTGAAAATGACCCATGAGGGAAATGCTCAAGTCAAGGAGACTAAAGCTCTTGCTCTAATCCAGAAATATGAAGCCTTCAAGATGGAGGATGATGAAGACATTGAGAAGATGTTTTCAAGATTTCAAACTCTGACTGATGGATTAAGAGTTCTGGACAAAGGCTACACCAAGGCTGATCATGTAAAGAAGATCATCAGAAGCTTACCCAGAAGATGGGGTCCAATGGTGACTGCATTCAAGATTGCGAAGAATCTGAATGAAGTTTCTTTGGAAGAGCTTATCAGTGCCTTGAGAAGCCATGAAATAGAGCTGGACACAAACGAGCCTCAGAAGAAAGGTAAGTCTATTGCATTAAAATCTAATGTTAAAAAATGCACTAACGCTTTTCAGGCTAGAGAAGAAGATTCTGAAGAATCAGAATCTGAAGAAGAAGATGAACTGTCCATGATCTCTAGAAGGGTAAACCAACTCTGGAAGAGCAAGCAAAGGAAGTTCAGAGGCTTCAGAAGTTCAAAGAGATTTGAACGTGGAGAATCTTCTGGTGACAGAAGATCTGACAAGAAGAAGGCTGTCTGCTATGAGTGCAATGAGCCTGGACATTACAAGAACGAGTGTCTAAAACTTCAGAAGGAGAATCCCAAGAAGAAGTTTCATAAGAAGAAAGGTCTTATGGCAACATGGGATGATTCTGAATCAGAATCAGAATCAGACTCTGAAGGAGAGCAGGCCAACTTCGCGCTGATGGCTACAGAAGATGATGGATCAGAATCTACATCAGAATCAGATTCTGAAGAGGTATTTTCTGAACTATCTAGAGAAGAGTTAGTTTCCAGTTTAACAGAACTTCTGGAACTCAAGGCTCATCTTAGTATCAAATACAAAAGGCTGAAAAAGCAGTTTGAATTTGAAACGAAGAAGCTGGAATTGGAAAATTCTGAACTGAAGGAAAAAGTTTTAAATCTATCCAAAGATAGTGGATCTCCTTCTGAAACAGAAAAATCCATTCCTAGCATGAATCTGTCACGGGGAAAAATCGTATCTTTTTTCGGGATGAGACACCTGATGCCTTCTTTGGGCTCGAGTGCTCAAAAAATGATTTTTCTTTTGTTCCGACCAAACTTTTTATTGTTTCCAAAGTAGGAAAAGGAAAAAAGGTGCAATAACCTTAAAAGTGGGGGAGAGATCTTTGGGTAAGAGGGTTGGTTATACGAAGGGAAGGTATTAGCACCCAACGTATCTATAGTACTCTATAGGTTTCTTTTCTATGTTTTTCATTCTGTGTTATTGAGAGGTTCTATTGTGAGATAGGTGGGACCTAAGGTGTTTGTTTGATTATGCTCGCAAAGATCATCGCGATCCTCTGCATACATATCCCTTAGAGGGAATCAGAGCATCTGTAGCTCGGGTCTACGGGTGCTAAGGTTTGAGTGGTTTGAGGGAGAAGTTTTGCTCGCCAAGAATACGACCTTGTGCCTACGTATTCTCAAAGGGATGTTGAGAAAGTCAGAGCAATCGTAGTTCCCACTTATGCTAGTGGAAGCAAGGGATAAGAGACAAATGTCATCTAAATGTTCGATGTATCTAATCTATATCATCACATACATCTGTTTGATTTTGTTTGAAAATATTTTCATTATAAGCCCTGGGCCATGCCACTTATGGTGCTTAGAATGATAAAGATGTTTTTTAGCCAGCCTTGTGGCAAAAACTTTCAATGAAGTCAGCCTTGTGACAAAAAGTTTTGATTAATCAGCCAGCCTTGTGGCAAAAGTTTCAATGAAGTCAGCCTTGTGACAAAAACTTTGATTAATCAGCCAGTATGGTGGCAAAAAGGTTTGATTGATTAGCCAGCCTTGTGGCAAAAAAGTTAAGTTGATTGATTGATTGATTGATTGTTTGTGATGATATAGAAGAGATACTCCTATCATAGAGATGATAAATGTCTAATCTCCTAGGGTATTTGATTTGGATATTGGGGATGCTTATAAGAAGCCCGTGGGTCCTTGTACGAAGCCCAAGAGGAGGCTATCCGAGGGTCCTTGCATTGTAAGCCCAAGAGGAGGCTATGGGAGGGACAATCCAGGGTCCTTGCATTGTAAGCCCAAGAGGAGGCTATGGGAGGGACAAGTCGTTTGTACAAAGCCCAAGAGGAGGCATGGTATAGTTGGTTTGAGCTCTTAGAGCGATTTCACCGGGAAACCATACTCTATGTCCTAACCTAAACTAGGGAGATTCTTTGCACGAAGCCCAATAGGAGGCTATGGGGAACCTAGTGTTGTACTAAGTCGAACAAGCATATATATAACACAATCACAAATATGAACAAGTACGAACAAATATGAACAAGTACATGAACAAATATGAACAAGTATGAACAGGCACATATATATGACAAGGTGTGTGTATACAATGGAGTTTATGAAGGAAATATACCTGTAAGCATGATCCGTTTGTATACACAGGGCTCGGGACTTATACTCGGGGAGAGGCCCACTTGAGTTTATTCAAAAGCTATGTAAACAAGTATTTACAAAGGGGCTTGGGACTTATACCTACATGGAGGCCCATGGTATTTTTGGGAAGATTTAAAGAAAACCCTCATTTTTTGATTTGTTGTTTGAAGTTAAAAAAAACAAATTGAACGAGATATATACAAAAAGGTATGTGTACAATGAAATACCTAATTTCATGTACAGGAATGGGACTTATACCTATGTGGAGGCCCCTGTTTATTTTATAAAACATGGTTAATTGATTTGCAAAGTTTGTCGTTTTGAAAACAGTTTGAAGATTTGTTTTGAAAGAGGTTTTCTGTTTAAAGAAAAACTGTACAAAGAAAAAAAAAAGGGACTTATACTCTCTAATATTCGAGAGGCCCATGTTTGAAAATCAATTGATCAATCCAAAAAGATTTAATCAATAGTTTCTTTTGAAAAGAAAAACCAAAAAGAAACGGTTTATCGTTTTGAAAAATTGTGATCGTTTGTTTTAAAACGGTTTGAATTTTGACAAGAGTCAACTTAATTAAGATAAAAAATAAATGTCATGCTTAATTAAGACCTAAATAATTAGGGTTTGATCACAAAATATTTACAAGTGATTAAGTTTGAAAAATCAAATGAAAAAAACAAATTTTAAAGTATAAAAAATACTTAAAAATATGTCATTTTAAACTTAATTAAAAATGTATTAAATTAATATTTTTTTGTGATTTTTTTGGATGTTCTTAAAATATACCTATTAAATAAGAAGTGTAAAAAAAATGAAGTGAAAATGATGAATTTTGATTGGTTAAATAATTAATTGAAGTTGTAAAGAAATTGAAGAAAATAAGTATCAAAAAAAATTGGGTTTTGGTCCTGCCAGGGTTTGAACCCACGCCCTGAGGTTCACTACTCAAAACAACAACCAACTGAGCTGCGCGCGCAGCTTGTTTATGATACACACTCATTTAATTATATTCAAAAACAAGTATTTGAAACTTCTGAACAAAAAATGGCGCCAAGAACACATCCCTATTTTGATTTTGAATTTTTCTGAAACTGAACCAATTTGAACAAATAAAGGGTCTATTTCACTCGATTTTCCATAAGGAACATGATGGTGATCTTTAATTTCATTTATTTTTGTTCTAAGATGGTTAATTTTCTGATGAACATGAAGAACCCTAATATGACAAATCATTGTGAAATCGTGTATGATCATGAAATGATGCAATTGATTGAGGGTTATTATTCAGTGATGGTGCAGAAACAAGATGGTAACTCAATTTTTCATTTATGATGCATGTATGATAGAGTTTGAAGTTCATGAACACTTACCTTAAAAACGGCACAACTGAGGATCGAATTCTGCAAATGAGGGATTCCAGATGTTGTTTCTTGATCTGAACACCTTCAGTGGACCTTATGGAACATGTTTGGATGATTGGAATGAACTGAAAACCTCTGGACCAGTTGGTGATGCTCGATCTGCAGTAGGACTCAAGTGAGGATTAAACTTGGTGATTTTGGAGTTACAGGTCAGGGATGATGATTGGGATAGTTCATATATGGTACATGGATGGTGTTTGGATGGTTAGATTGGACAGAATTGAGCTTGAATGAAAATTGGCATGATAAGGCTTATGTTATGCATATTTGAGAAGTGAGGTAGTGATTCTGAGTTCTTGGTGTTTTTGGGGTGTATGGATGGATCAGACACATCATATATGATGTTTATGAGTTGTGGGAAGCATCACTTTGCTCAGAACTTCAAAGGTTTGGAGGTTGGGATTTCTACCTCACTTTGAAACTTGAAACTTGCAATTCAAGAAAGAAGAGAGAAAACCTATGATTGTGAGGTTTTGGTGTGATTTGAAGAGTGATTTTCACCTCTATTTATAGGCCATGGATTCTGAATACAAGCCCTTGCAAGTTGATCAAAGAAGTGATGATTTGGCTTAAGAGATAAAAAGGAATCTTTTACATTTAATGCAAAATGGTTAAAGTAACTTAACCATGGTCATTCTTCCAAGCTTCTTATCCTCTTCCATTCTGATCTTCAAATCAGAAAATATCTTCAATTATTGCCTTGATGCATCATTACTTGCATTATTTGGCAAATTGGTTCATAACTTAGTGAAAATGGTTTGAAATTTCAAGTGAAAATGATCACTAAATGCATAATTCAAAACCATAGCTATGCTCCATATTTTTTCATGCTCTTGGACATTTTGGAAAGCTCATATTACACACTTCAAAACCCTAGTTGAAAGTTTCTTCAAGACCTTTAAGGAAATGGGTGAAAAAGATCCATGAACTTTGAAGAAAATGAGATTTTAAGTGAATTTTTCAAAAGATACCAACTTTGAAGCTCCATATCTCTTAAATGGTTGATCTTTTGGAAACAAATTATATGTGACAAAGTTGTTCATTGGATCAAAATCTACAACTTTCATGTTGGAAGTTTTTTTCAGTTTGTAGGTGAAATTTTGAGAAATTCCCTTCCAAAGTTTGGAAAAAACCATTGAAAAACACTTAGAAATTTTTCTAAGTATAAAAGTCAAACTTTTGACTTTTTGATTCTTGATTGATTTTCTTGATTTTCCTTGATCAAATGACTTCATATACCATATATTAATGATTTGAAACTTCAAAAGTCATGGTTGACCAAAATTTCCAAAAAGTCAATGGTGATCTTGTACAGTTGACTTTTTCAGACGAATCGCGTTTCTGGAGATTTCAAATGAACCAGGCTATCCTCACCAAATGAATGGTATGAATGGATAATATTGAGGCATTAGAGGATATTGAGCCATGGTTTGAGTTGTGGCACCATGTCCTGATTAAAAAGTCAATGGTTCAGGTGAATTAGGTCAAAAACCCTAATTGTCGACCTGATGAGATTGATGACTGTGGATCTTGAATTGAGATGCAATTCCCATTGGATGCTGTCATAGGGATTATTTGAGGATGATTGAAACCTTTGATTGACTTCCTGGGGATTTCTAGGGTTTCCCAAATGTGATCCCTGATTTCAGTCCCTGATAGTTCAAAAAACCCTAATCTGATGATTTGAAATTTCACTGTTGATCAATCCTTGTGTAGGAGATGTCTTGAGCCAATATATTAGGCCAAAATGATGTACTTGGGGTCTTGAGGTCATGTCCCAAGTCATTAGGTCAAATCCTGAGCAAAAGTCAGGGGTGTGCTATCTTCAGTCAAAACCCTAATCTGGTTGATTCAAAGCCTCTGAGCTTGTTGAAATGAATCTTTGAGGACCAGATGTTGATTGTTGGTGAAGATGGTTCTTTTGAGATGAAGGGAAAACAAAACCCTAATTGATTGTTGCTTGTACTGATGAGTGATTTCTTGATTAAACTCTGTTGAGTCACAAGTAGCAAACACAAGCTATGCAATTTGTTAGAGATGCAAATGATGCATATGCTATGATATGAGGTGGTATCTTAGGTCAAAAATTGGGGTATGACAGATGCCCCTATTTAAGTTTCTTCAACCTGAGACATGAAGATTGAAAATCTTCGTTTTGATAGGGTGGAAGAGACTTAAATATCAGAAGACGCAAATTTTGGACCTAAGATACCAAAATTGCGAATGATGCAAGGATGTCTGTACCGAGGGGATATCAAGAACTGACTCCACTGGGGACAAGAGACCGGGAAGGATGTCTCAATCCGTTTTAGGAAGAGAATCCGTTTTTTCTTTTTTTCGGGAAAGCAAGTGTATGCCTCACCGAGAAATGATAGCTTTGTAAGAAAAGCTTACCTATCGACATTATCGACTATCAGCATGGGGATAGACTTGTTAATAATGCGAAGGTGAAAGGTATGAAACTGTATTACCGACTATCAGCATGGTGATAGACTTGACAAGGTAAAAGAGTTTCAAAGGTTTGGTTAATATTACCGATTATCAGCATGGTGATAGACATGTTTAATAATATAACCAGAACAAAAAGGTTACCGACTACCAGCCTCGTGATAGTGGTTCTGAAGACATGATCAATTATCAGCCGAGTGATAAAATGATTCTGGAGACTTTGCTAGGGAAATTACTGGTTATTCAGCCTTGTGAACAGTAATAAGGCCCTGATTGTCAAATGGTCTTCATGATTGATTTCCTAGAGAGGAAAAGTCTTTTGAAAGAGACATAAGCTGCTCGGATGATGAGGCTATTGCTTATTGTCTGTTTTTCACGACTCTATTTGGGGAACCGGAATTTGAATCTCTGGTAAAGACAAGGTTCTATCCATGAATGAATTGGAAAGAAACAGTCAAACAAGACTTTGTACCCATGAGGAATGAACTCAACTGGGATTTTCTCCTTCGTTTTGAGAGGAGAAACTAAAGAAACCTTCTTCCACGAGGAATGATCTCAGTGGGGAACTGGAGAAAGAAGATGTTCTTTCTGCTTATGGGTGACAACCTATTTGGAGAGATGACACACCCATACTTGTTTCTTTTTCTTTTTTTTTTTTTATTTTTTTTTTGAGGATAGATATATCCTAAACAAGTGATTTCAAAGCAAACATTGAAAAATGCGATGATGCATAAATGATGCAAATATGTATGAATGATGAATGTCATGAATGTCGCATGCATGCTAACAATACTGACAGACAAAGAAGTGTACTGGAGAGGGACCGTCGTCGCAATACAACCAGATACTTGGCAAATGTTCTTCAACATGGTGTAGATAACACAGGTGATGAATGGTGTTGCGTGCTTTAATCTTCTCTGGGGATGATAAGCATCTTTTCTTATTGAGATGGAAGAACCTCTTCACTGGAGATGGAAAATCTTCGTCACTGGGGATAAAAGACCTTCTTCACTGGGGATAGAAGAGCTTCTTCACTGGGGATAGAAGAGCTTCTTCCTATCATAATCTTTGATTCATCCTATGGAGATAGCTGTTGATGTTCCTTCTGTTGTTCACAACTCAAAGGAAAGTTTCGCTTTTATTTTGAAAAAAGGAAAGTAAATTCATTTAAAACTTTTTTTCTTTTCTTTCAAAAACGAATAACACAATTAAAGCGTCATTTTGCAAGCTAAAAGAAATTAGAGATTGCAAACAAATGGGCACAAGGCTCAAATTTATTTAATAGGATGGTAATCAGCTAAAGGCGTGATTCCATGGAGTATTTACAAAAGTTAGAAATGGTAATTATGCGGAAAAGGCTACATTGAAAGCAATAACCACTATTTTCCCTAATAACTTTGAGTTCCAACTGTGCTTTTCGCTTCAGATTGGCGATGATTTGATTGAAGATCCTTTGATGAAAAAGACTCCTCAGGTGACGAAGTACGGACTGATGCAGTTACTTTGTCATAAATCCCTAATTTTTGCCTAGATTGCCCTTTCAGGTTTTCAATCTACCAGGATGAATTTTTTTCTGTTTATTGTCTCTAATTTTTGCCTGGACCGCCCTTTCGGGTTTTCAGTCCACTGAGACGCTCATTTTTGCCTAAGTCGCCCTTTGCGGGTTTTCGACTTACCGAGCTGTTCTTTTGTTCTTTTTTAGACAAAGTATTTCTTGACTGCATCAGCATTCACAGGATATGGGAGTTCATCACCATCCATGGTTGCAAGAGTCATGGCGCCGCTAGAAAATGTTCTTTTGACAACATACGGGCCTTCGTAATTAGGAGACCATTTGCCCCTAGAATCTGGTTGAAAAGACAAGATCTTTTTAAGCACGAGGTCGCCTTCTTGAAATTCACGAGGTCGAACCTTTTTGTTGAAGGCTTGTTTCATCCTTGCTTGGTATAACTGTCCATGGCATAGAGCAGTCATACGTTTTTCTTCGATTAAGTTCAACTGATCGTATCTGCTTTGGCACCATTCATCCTCTGATAACTTAGTCTCCATGAGGACTCTCATTGATGGGATTTCAACTTCTACGGGGAGCACGGCTTCCATGCCGTATACTAGAGAAAAGGGAGTTGCCCCTGTTGAAGTACGCACTGAAGTACGGTACCCATGTAAAGCAAATGGCAGCATTTCGTGCCAGTCTTTATAAGTGACGACCATTTTCTGGACGATCTTCTTAATATTCTTGTTAGCAGCTTCGACGGCGCCATTCATTTTTGGTCTGTAAGGAGAAGAGTTATGATGCTCAATCTTGAATTCCTCACATAATTCTTTTATCATTTTGTTGTTCAAGTTCGAACCATTGTCAGTAATGATCTTGCTGGGAACACCATATCGGCAAATGATGTTGTTCTTGATGAACCTCACAACCACTTGTCTTGTAACGTTGGCGTAAGATGCTGCTTCGACCCATTTGGTGAAGTAATCAATGGCTACCAAGATGAAACGATGACCTTTTGAAGCTTTCGGCTCGATCATTCCAATCATGTCGATACCCCACATGGAGAAAGGCCACGGAGATGAGAGAATGTTGAGTAGAGTCGGTGGCACATGGATCTTATCTGCGTAGATCTGGCACTTGTGACATCTCTTCACGTGTTTGTAACAGTCTGATTCCATTGTCAACCAATAGTATCCTGCTCTTAAGATCTTTTTGGACATTGCATGCCCATTTGAATGAGTTCCAAAGGACCCTTCATGCACTTCATGCATTAACATGTCTGCTTCGTGTCTATCCACGCATCTGAGCAAAACCATGTCGAAGTTTCTTTTGTATAGCACATCTCCGTTCAAGAAGAAACTGCCAGAAAGCCTCCTTAGAGTTTTCTTATCTTTGTTTGATGCCCCAAGTGGGTACTCTTGAGTTTGAAGGAAGCGTTTGATGTCGTGGAACCACGGTTTATCATCGATGACGGCTTCAGTTGCAAACACCTAGGCGGGCCTTTCAAGGCGCGTAATTCTGACTATAGGCATATCGTTCCAATGATTGACTTTGAACATGGAAGATAGAGTAGCCAAGGCGTCTGCCATTCGATTCTGATCTCGAGGTATATGATGCAATTCAACCTTGTTGAATAAAGTCAACAGACGTCTTGCATAATCTCTGTAAGGAATCAAACCAGGGTGGTAAGTTTCCCACTTGTCTTTGATTTGGTTGATCACAAAGGCTGAATCTCCATATATGTCTAGGATCTTGATCCTTAAGTCAATGGCTTCTTCGAGACCCATGATACAAGCTTCATATTCTGCGACGTTGTTGGTGCAATCAAATAGCAATCTGGCGGAGAACGGGATATGAGTACCCTTGGGAGTGATGATAACTGCCCCAATTCCATTGCCAAAAGCGTTTACTGCTCCATCGAAAATTAGGCCCCATCTTGATCCAGGATCTAGACCTTCTTCAGGTAACGGTTCGTCACAATCTTTCATCTTCAAGTATAAGACATCTTCATCAGGAAAGTCAAACTTGAGAGATTGATATTCATTGATTGGCTGATGTGCCAAGTGATCGGCGAGAATGCTTCCTTTGACCGCTTTTTGGGCACGGTACTCAATGTCATACTCAGATAACAGCATTTGCCATCGGGCAATCCTTCCTGTTAATGCAGGCTTTTCAAAGACATACTTGATCGGATCCATTTTGGAGATTAACCAAGTAGTATTGTTGATCATGTATTGGCGGAGACGTTTTGAAGCCCAAGCCAAAGCACAACATGTTTTTTCGAGCATGGAGTAACGAGACTCACAGTCCGTGAATTTCCTACTCAAGTAATAGATGGCATGCTCCTTCTTACCAGTTTCATCTTGCTGTCCAAGCATACAGCCCATGGATTCTTCCAACACGGTAAGGTACATGATTAGTGGTCTTCCTTCAACTGGAGGAATCAATATTGGTGGTTCTAACAGGTATTCCTTGATACTGTCGAACGCTTTCTGGCAATCTTCAGTCCATACAACCCCTTGATCTTTGCGGAGAAGCTTGAAAATTGGCCCACAAGTAGCAGTCATTTGAGAGATAAATCTAGAGATATAGTTCAATCGTCCGAGAAATCCTCTTACTTGCTTTTCAGTTTTTGGTGCAGGCATCTCTTGAATAGCTCTGACTTTGTTGGGATCTACTTCGATACCTCTTTGGCTGACAATGAAACCCAAGAGTTTTCCAGATCTAACCCCAAAAGTACATTTGTTAGGATTCAAGCGAAGCTGATATTTCCTTAGTCGTTGAAACAACTTCAAAAGGTATTCAATATGTTCTTCTTCTGTGCTGGACTTGGCTATCATGTCGTCCACATAAACTTCAATTTCTTTATGCATCATGTCATGAAAGAGAGTAGTCATTGCCCTTTGGTAAGTCGCGCCCGCATTCTTTAATCCAAACGGCATCACTTTGTAGCAAAAGGTACCCCATGGGGTGATGAAAGACGTCTTCTCCATGTCTTCAGGAGCCATCTTGATCTGATTATAACCAGAGAATCCGTCCATGAAGGAAAAGACGTTGAACTTAGCGGTGTTATCAACCAGCATGTCGATATGTGGTAATGGAAAGTCATCTTTTGGACTGGCTTTATTCAAGTCACGGTAGTCAACACACATTCTGACTTTACCATCTTTCTTCGGAACTGGCACAATGTTGGCCAACCATTGAGGATACTCTGAGGTGACTAGAAAACCTGCGTCGAGCTGTTTTTGAACTTCCTCTTTGATCTTGTTAGCCATATCAGGGTGAGTCCTTCGCAATTTCTGCTTAACTGGCGGACATTCTGGCTTCAATGGCAAGTAATGCTGAACAATATTGGTATCCAACCCAGGCATGTCTTGGTAGGACCAGGCAAACACGTCAAGATATTCTTTGAGAAGGTCTGTCAACTTACTCTTGATATCAGCATCAAGCAGCGATCCAATGGTCACTTCTTTTTTGTCTTCTTCAGAACCCAAGTTGATCTTTTCTAAAGGCTCTTTGTGAGGCAGAATGGCTCTTTCCTCGTGCTTAAGTAATCGAGAGATCTCGTCCGGGATCTCCTCTTCTTCCTCTTCTTCGGCTTCGAACACAGGAAACTCAAAGTTGGGAGAGGGCATAGGGTTATTGCATTCAATGGGTTTATCAATAGTTAATCTGCACATATGATTTATATTTATTTCAGAAAATTTATGAATGCAAGAGTGTATGCATATTTTTTTGAAAAGTTTTTTTTTTCTTTTTGGTTTTTTAGGATTACCATTTCCAGAAAAAGCAAAAAATAAAACACATAGTGTAGGGAATTCAAAATGACACTTTATTTATGATTCATTTTTGAAACAAAGCCCTAAACACAAACTCATTTGTCTTGGGCAGGACAAAGAGGGAAACTTTTAAAACAAAGCCCTATACACAAAGTTATTTGGGCGGAACATTTAAAAGCAAAGCCCTATAAAACATCTCTCTGCTTTGGGCAAGGCAGGAGGTCAAAATAACAGCGAGGTGATTACTTTGAGCGGCGAACAACATTCGGAACGTCGACAGCTTTCCAGTAGCAACGAACTCCTCTGTGTATTATGTATTCAGGAAAATTCTTCTCAGAATTATCTTCAGTATTGACATTGACCGCTGGTCGAGCAGGATTTGAAGGTCCTGGTTTGTCAACCTTGTTCTTTGTAGAGTTGAAACGGTCTTCTTCTACTTCTTGAAGAGCATAAGACGAGTCACAATCTTCAGAATTTTCAAGATGTATTTCCCAGTCTTCAGGATGAAGAGACTCATTGTCAGCGACACTTTCTGAGTCAACTGAGGGACCATCTTCCCCTTCATCTTCAAAAATGGCATTTATGTGATAATAACCATCTTCAGGGTTATCAATCTTGGTAGATGCGTTGAATCCGAAATCTTCAGTAATTTCAGGCTGCTAAGAAAATTGACAGGGCTGATAAGCCTCTCCTGGTTGACTATTATATTCAAAGGAATCTCCCCATCCAGTTGGTTGAATATCTTTAATCGCAATCTTTGAACTTTCAGGTGCAGTATATTTCACCATATAATCATATTTTCCTCTTGGTTGTCCCAAGGTGTCCCAGATTTCTGCAGGAACAGGCTCAAATTCTTTGCCTTTGGATTTCTCTGAAGGAGGATATGGTTCTTCCTGAGATATGTATCCTGAGTCATTGAGATAACATTTCCATTCTTCTTCAGTATCGGAGAGACCTTCTTCGATGCATTCTTCGATAAGGACATTAACCTCTTGAGGAATTGGGTTAAGGAATCCTCCACTAATGAATGTTTCTTTGATCGGACGAAGGGTTTCATCCTTCTTGGTGCAGTTTGAGAACATTGGTGAACATCCGAGTCCTGCTCTGGTTTCATTCTTGGTAGGGATCACAACTTGCCCCCAGCCAGTGGTAGTTCCATCTTTCACTACTTTACCGCCTCTTTGTAAGAAGAGATTGATGCTTTCTTTTTGGAAGATTCGTCTTCTAAAGAGAGACCTTGGAACTGCGTTCCTTCCACATCATCAGCACTTATGAAAGAGAAATTGGATAAATGACTCACCATTAAGGCTTGTTCTCCACTTATCGTTACCAATTTTCCATTTGTTACAAATTTTAACTTTTGATGGAGCGTAGAAGTCACTGCCCCTGCTTCATGGATCCATGGTCGTCCTAACAGACAGCTATAAGCAGCTTAAATGTCCATGACTTGGAAAGTGATTTGAAATGTATGTGGGCCAATTGTCATGGGAAGGTTGACTTCGCCGATAATAGATTTTCGCGATCCATCAAATGCTTTGACAACTACACCACTGAACTTCATAGGCATTCCTTGGTAAGACAAGCGAGCAAGAGTCGTCTTTGGCATCACATTCAAGGAAGATCCGGTGTCTACCAACACATTGGACAAAGAGTCTGACTGACAGCTCATAGAAATGTGCAAAGCAAGATTGTGATTTTTACCCTCCTCGGGGAGTTCTTCATCACAGAAGCTTAAATTGTTGCAAGCAGTTATGTTGGCTATTATCCCATCAAAATGGTCAACAGTCACATCATGATCTACAAAAGCCTGATCCAAAACTCTCATCAGGGCTTCCCTGTGGGCTTCTGAATTCAACAGCAATGAAAGTATTGAGATTTTTGAAGGAGTCTGCATAAGCTGATCCACAATCTTGTATTCACTTCTTTTGATAAGCTTCAAAATTTCATCAAAGTCAGGATTGACATTGGTTCCACTGGATTGACCAACATCAGTGTTTGTATTACTGACAGGAGTTTCCTCGGGATTTCCCACTGGTGTATCAACAGGATTTTGCCCGGTTGCAGGAGCAACAGGCTGCTTTGAAGGTAGTGGAGTATACACACGTCCACTTCTTGTTACTCGACTCACATCGGCGGTATTCACGACAGATGAAAGAGTAGGTAAAGGAACTTCTTGTCCATTCTTTATCATTGTTGCATTGTAGTTGTATGGAACTGCCTTGTCAGAGTCATAGGGAACAGGTCCAGGTAGACAAATGATCAAAGGAGCAATAGGAACCTTTGGCTTGTTGTAGGAAACTTCTATGCGCCCGGGCATGTTGAAATGAGGAACGATGACGTTAACTTTAGGCATTCCGAGTTGATATCTGAGACTAAAAGCTCATGCGGATAACATCCTATCATGTTAACTTCATCTTCATTCCTATTTCTGTAGATCTGAATAGTACCATTATCCAACAGAACTTGGAGATCTCTTCTCACAATCGAACATCCGTGAGGATCTACACAACATATGCTACAGGAATCGTAGTGATGCTGGCGAAAATTCTGCCCTCGACAGAGAGTGGCGTGCATTTGTACCAAATATGCTCTTGAGAAATTGATATTATAGACTCGGTATGGACCAGGACATCCATACACCATGTTTACAACATGCCCTCCATGATTGGGCAGCGGATTTGCTTGCACATTTGGGTTCAAATTTCTGAAAGAGAGGAGATTAGATCTAACCAACCTCTTAACTTCATATTTCAAGGCTATGCAATGCTCAAGATCATGGCCAGGTGCTCCTTGATGATAAGGGCATGAGACCTCAGCTTTGTACCACCATGGTAGTTTCTCAGGTACTGGTGGTGGTGCTTTAGTTTGAACAAGACCTCTTTCAATCAAAGCAGGGTACAACTCTGTGTAGGTCATTGGAATTGGATCAAACTGTGGAGCTCTTTGTACACGATTCTGATTATTGTTAAACTGTTGAGCCTGTTGTTGTTGAAACTGCGGGGTAAATCCCGGATTCGGTGCTGTATTAACGGCTGGTGCAATAGCAGCTATCTGTCGTTGACGATTGACATTTCCTCTTGGCCTCCCTTGGGATACCATGTCAACACTTTGTTCCTTCTTCTTTGGGAAACCACTTCCGAACTTTTTGGTTCCGCTTGAAGATCCACCTTCTTTAGTTAGACGTCCGGTTCGGACTCCTTCTTCTAGACGCATCCCCATGTTTACCATTTCGGTGAAATCACTTGGAGCACTAGCAATCATGCGTTCATAATAAAACGGGCCAAGAGTATTCAAGAAGATCTTTGTCATCTCTTTCTCTTTTAACGGTGGATTAATCTGAGCAGCAGTTTCTCTCTATCGTTGGGCATACTCTTTGAAAGCTTCATGATCTTTCTGAGCCATGGATCGAAGCTGATCTCTGTCTGGAGCCATATCCGAGTTATACTTGTATTGTCGGACAGAGGCCTCGCCTAGGTCATTGAAAGTTCGAATATTAGTGCTATCCAAGCCTGTGTACCACTTCAGTGCGGCACCAGTCAAACTGTCTTGAAAGTAATGGATAAGCAACTGATGATTATCTGCATAAGTAGACATATTTCTAGCATACATCACAAGATGGCTTTGTGGACAAGAACTACCTTTGTACTTCTCAAAGTCAGGGACCTTGAATTTAGCAGGTATTTGTACACTGGGAACCAAACATAGCTCCTGGGCATTCTTTCCAAAAAAATCTTTCCCACGAATAGCTTTAACTTCTAGCTGTATCTTGTTAAACTGCTCTTGGAGATCTTCCACAAGATTACGCTGATTTGTGCTATCACCTTGATCATGATAAATCTCATTGCCACCATAAGGAACTGTGTGAACCATAGGGGTCGGAACCGTCATAGTGGGTTGAGAAAGTGCCATAGTGATTTGGGAAAAAGTTACCCCTGAATGTGGAATAAACGCCGAACCTTGTGTAGCAGGCGCTTCAGTTGTGGTTGTTTGAACCCTAGAGAAATTATGGCGAAAACCTGCACCAAAGCTGAAAGGCGTGCCCCAACCTTCTGGCATGGAGAAAGATGGAATGCTGAATGCAACTGTAGAAACTGGAGTAGTGACTTCAGATGTCACTGTTGCTTGACTGTTTGGTGGCGGCTGCTGATTCTGTGCGGCCATTAGGGAGTCAACCAGAGTAGTGAGACTTTCCAATTTTTCCTGAAGGGTGGTCACTGTACCACGAAGTTCAATATTCTCTTGTTCAGAGTGTTCCATTACTCTTCTTCTGCTTGAACGAGTATTGTATCTGTGATCTGATTGCGAGCGCGGTCGGGAAACTTTGAGACGCGACAGCTTGACGATCTATTGGAGAAAGATCCAAAAGATGAGACTCTATACAACGGACTCGATATGCAAAATGATGTATGCAAAAAAAGAAATTTATGATTTTTCCAAACATTTTAAAGATTATTTTCTTGCAAACATTGGAACACAAACTGTGATTTTATTGAAATAATGGGAAAATGTTACAACATTGGAGCGTAGCTCCTTACAAAAGCAAATGATAAATAAAAAGCTAAACAATCCTAAGCATCTTCATCAGACGAAGAACCAAATGCATTGTGCAGCTTGAGCTTCATGATTTCTTTCCCATAGTAAGTTTTCAATTCGGCCTTTTCGGTCCTCAGCTTGTCAATAACATTATTCCAGTCGTCAGGAGTTGGAGCGTTGCTTGTTGAGCCTTCAAGCTTTTTCTTACTTTCTTTGATGTACCTCTTGATTGCAGCGTCTTTCTGACGGATCTTCTCATCTTTACTCATGAGCCAACCATCTTGATAATAAAGAGTTTCTTCGTGATCTTTCACTCTTTTCTTCAACTTTCTATTTTCCACATCAGTTCTACGAAACTTTTCTTCCCAAGCGTCTTTTTCTACCCTCATCTTAGCCAAAGTGTCTTGGTATTCCTCCATAGTGGGAATGTTGGGTCGTTGAGACACTGCAGGAAACATGGGTTTTTCATAAGCATAAGGCATTTGGAACTCTTTTGCTCTTTTCTTTACCCAGTAGGTGTAGGCGTCCATGGCAATGCAATTTCTTGCCTCACCTTTTTCTTTCCATTGGACGTTGTACCAAGCTCTCACCATTCTTGCTTTCAACCTTTGAGGATTATCCCCTTCTCGGTAGAAGTAGCCTTCCACTGAGGGACCAATGGGTTTAGTTGAATTTGCATACCCGAGTTGTCGTCGGGCTAGGACCGGGTTGTAGTTAATTCCTCCCTGTGTACCAATGAGGGGTACGTTGGCGAATTCTCCGCAACTGTCAATGGTTTCTGTACCACAGCGAGCCAAGGTATACCAATGAATATCATTGTTAGTAAGAGACATAAGTCTTCGAGGCCAACGCAAACCTTCTTGGTTTTCCGTGAAAATAGGAGACTCAGGTAAGTGTGAAACAATCCATTTGAACAACAGAGGTGCACAACATACAATGATTCCACCGCCTTGGCGATTCCTATGATGGACAGAGAAATACATGTCACCAAGCAAAGTTGGAACAGGATTTCCATTCAAAAAGATTTTTATGGCGTTGATATCGACAAAGTTGTCGACGTTGGGAAACAGAACTAACCCATAGATGAGCAAGGCTAGTATAGCTTCAAAAGCTATCATGCTACCAGTTTCGATGAAATCAAAGGCTTTCTTTATTAAGAAGTGTGAAGTTAAACCCGGGAGGTTTCCTTTGGTAGTCCAATTACTCTCTACTTCAGATTTCTTCAAGTGGATACTTGCTGCAATGACGTGTGACTTAGGAATGGCTTCCAAACCATTGAAGGGTATTTTGTCAGACACAGGAATACCCAAAAGATTGGCATATTCTTCCAAGGTCGGTACCAACTGGTAGTCTGGAAAGGTAAAACATCGGTAGACGGGATCATAGAACTGAACCAGAGTTTTGAGAAGTCCTTCATCAACATGAGTGTTCAGGATAGGCAAAAGCTTTCCATAACTTTTCCTAAAATCGGGAGGATCTCGTACAAAAGATGCCAACTCTCTCAGTTTTTCCACATCAGGCGCTTTGAAACCGTACTTTTTGGTATGCCTTTTTACCCCTTCCATAACTTAATCATATAATGTTTGCAAGGAAAATTCTCTAATTTTTTTTTGGAAAAATCATGTTTTTATGGAAAAAAGATGGGTTTTTTAATGAATGTATGAATGCATGGATGCATGGATGCCACATATTCAAACATGGTAAAGCAAACATGGTAGCGCAAACATGGTAACGCAAACATGGTACTACAAACATGGTACACAAACAATGGTAACAAACATGGTACACATAGGTTCAAAGGTCCAGCGTCACGAGCATGAGGTCAGAGAACCAAAAATGGGATAGTTCTAGTTAATCACCTGCACAACATGTTCTACTGATACGTCAGAGTCTACATTTTTCTTTCAGATATTACCGGCTTGCACAATTAAACTTGTGAGCCAGCAATATTCTCAAGAAAAACTCGTCTGAGTGTGGTTCTCCGCATGATAACTAATCCAAGTCTTCACCTGAATAGTTTCTGCACCACAACCTAATAAGGCCAGGATGGGTTGGGGTTCTACGGCCAACTCAGCTTCTACAGTTCAATGAAAGTAATAATGTCTTCGCTACGAAACATGCTAAACATATATTACCAACAAGGAACCTCCACTGAGCGGAAGGATTCTCACGTACGCCTGTACATGACTATACCCTCCACCTAATTCTTATGTGTACTTAATCCGGGTTAGGATTTGTCCATAATGTATCACTTGTAACAGAACCACACAAGTAACAGAACCAGAACCACACATGTAACAAAAAATGAAATGAAAAATATAGAAAATAGAATTAACCCTTCCTTTGGAAACAATAAAAAGATTGTCCCCAGTGAAGTCGCCATTTTTCTGCCGCGGGGAAAAATCGTATCTTTTTTCGGGATGAGACACCTGATGCCTTCTTTGGGCTCGAGTGCTCAAAAAATGATTTTTCTTTTGTTCCGACCAAACTTTTTATTGTTTCCAAAGTAGGAAAAGGAAAAAAGCTGCAATAACCTTAAAAGTGGGGGAGAGATCTTTGGGTAAGAGGGTTGGTTATACGAAGGGAAGGTATTAGCACCCAACGTATCTATAGTACTATATAGGTTTCTTTTCTATGTTTTTCATTCTGTGTTATTGAGAGGTTCTATTGTGAGATAGGTGGGACCTAAGGTGTTTGTTTGATTATGCTCGCAAAGATCATCGCGATCCTCTGCATACATATCCCTTAGAGGGAATCAGAGCATCTGTAGCTCGGGTCTACGGGTGCTAAGGTTTGAGTGGTTTGAGGGAGAATTTTTGCTCGCCAAGGATACGACCTTGTGCCTACGTATTCTAAAAGGGATGTTGAGAAAGTCAGAGCAATCGTAGTTCCCACTTATGCTAGTGGAAGCAAGGGATAAGAGACAAATGTCATCTAAATGTTCGATGTATCTAATCTATATCATCACATACATCTGTTTGATTTTGTTTGAAAATCTTTTCATTATAAGCCCTGGGCCATGCCACTTATGGTGCTTAGAATGATAAAGATGTTTTTTAGCCAGCCTTGTGGCAAAAACTTTCAATGAAGTCAGCCTTGTGACAAAAAGTTTTGATTAATCAGCCAGCCTTGTGGCAAAAGTTTCAATGAAGTCAGCCTTGTGACAAAAACTTTGATTAATCAGCCAGTATGGTGGCAAAAAGGTTTGATTGATTAGCCAGCCTTGTGGCAAAAAAGTTAAGTTGATTGATTGATTGATTGTTTGTGATGATATAGAAGAGATACTCCTATCATAGAGATGATAAATGTCTAATCTCCTAGGGTATTTGATTTGGATATTGGGGATGCTTATAAGAAGCCCGTGGGTCCTTGTACGAAGCCCAAGAGGAGGCTATCCGAGGGTCCTTGCATTGTAAGCCCAAGAGGAGGCTATGGGAGGGACAATCCAGGGTCCTTGCATTGTAAGCCCAAGAGGAGGCTATGGGAGGGACAAGTCGTTTGTACAAAGCCTAAGAGGAGGCATGGTATAGTTGGTTTGAGCTCTTAGAGCGATATCACTGGGAAACCATACTCTATGTCCTAACCTAAACTAGGGAGATTCTTTGCACGAAGCCCAATAGGAGGCTATGGGGAACCTAGTATTGTACTAAGTCGAACAAGCATATATATAACACAATCACAAATATGAACAAGTACGAACAAATATGAACAAGTACATGAACAAATATGAACAAGTATGAACAGGCACATATATATGACAAGGTGTGTGTATACAATGGAGTTTATGAAGGAAATATACCTGTAAGCATGATCCGTTTGTATACACGGGGCTCGGGACTTATACTCGGGGAGAGGCCCACTTGAGTTTATTCAAAAGCTATGTAAACAAGTATTTACAAAGGGGCTTGGGACTTATACCTACATGGAGGCCCATGGTATTTTTGGGAAGATTTAAAGAAAACCCTCATTTTTTGATTTGTTGTTTGAAGTTAAAAAAAACAAATTGAACGAGATATATACAAAAAGGTATGTGTACAATGAAATACCTAATTTCATGTACAGGAATGGGACTTATACCTATGTGGAGGCCCCTGTTTATTTTATAAAACATGGTTAATTGATTTGCAAAGTTTGTCGTTTTGAAAACAGTTTGAAGATTTGTTTTGAAAGAGGTTTTCTGTTTAAAGAAAAACTGTACAAAGAAAAAAAAAGGGACTTATACTCTCTAATATTCGAGAGGCCCATGTTTGAAAATCAATTGATCAATCCAAAAAGATTTAATCAATAGTTTCTTTTGAAAAGAAAAACCAAAAAGAAACGGTTTATCGTTTTGAAAAATTGTGATCGTTTGTTTTAAAACGGTTTGAATTTTGACAAGAGTCAACTTAATTAAGATAAAAAATAAATTTCATGCTTAATTAAGACCTAAATAATTAGGGTTTGATCACAAAATATTTACAAGTGATTAAGTTTGAAAAATCAAATGAAAAAAACAAATTTTAAAGTATAAAAAATACTTAAAAATATGTCATTTTAAACTTAATTAAAAATGTATTAAATTAATATTTTTTTGTGATTTTTTTGGAAGTTCTTAAAATATACCTATTAAATAAGAAGTGTAAAAAAAATGAAGTGAAAATGATGAATTTTGATTGGTTAAATAATTAATTGAAGTTGTAAAGAAATTGAAGAAAATAAGTATCAAAAAAAATTGGGTTTTGGTCCTGCCAGGGTTTGAACCCACGCCCTGAGGTTCACTACTCAAAACAACAACCAACTGAGCTGCGCGCACAGCTTGTTTATGATACACACTCATTTAATTATATTCAAAAACAAGTATTTGAAACTTCTGAACAAAAAATGGCGCCAAGAACACATCCCTATTTTGATTTTGAATTTTTCTGAAACTGAACCAATTTGAACAAATAAAGGGTCTATTTCACTCGATTTTCCATAAGGAACATGATGGTGATCTTTAATTTCATTTATTTTTGTTCTAAGATGGTTAATTTTCTGATGAACATGAAGAACCCTAATATGACAAATCATTGTGAAATCGTGTATGATCATGAAATGATGCAATTGATTGAGGGTTATTATTCAGTGATGGTGCAGAAACAAGATGGTAACTCAATTTTTCATTTATGATGCATGTATGATAGAGTTTGAAGTTCATGAACACTTACCTTAAAAACGGCACAACTGAGGATCGAATTCTGCAAATGAGGGATTCCAGATGTTGTTTCTTGATCTGAACACCTTCAGTGGACCTTATGGAACATGTTTGGATGATTGGAATGAACTGAAAACCTCTGGACCAGTTGGTGATGCTCGATCTGCAGTAGGACTCAAGTGAGGATTAAACTTGGTGATTTTGGAGTTACAGGACAGGGATGATGATTGGGATAGTTCATATATGGTACATGGATGGTGTTTGGATGGTTAGATTGGACAGAATTGAGCTTGAATGAAAATTGGCATGATAAGGCTTATGTTATGCATATTTGAGAAGTGAGGTAGTGATTCTGAGTTCTTGGTGTTTTTGGGGTGTATGGATGGATCAGACACATCATATATGATGTTTATGATTTGTGGGAAGCATCACTTTGCTCAGAACTTCAAAGGTTTGGAGGTTGGGATTTCTACCTCACTTTGAAACTTGAAACTTGCAATTCAAGAAAGAAGAGAGAAAACCTATGATTGTGAGGTTTTGGTGTGATTTGAAGAGTGATTTGCACCTCTATTTATAGGCCATGGATTCTGAATACAAGCCCTTGCAAGTTGATCAAAGAAGTGATGATTTGGCTTAAGAGATAAAAAGGAATCTTTTACATTTAATGCAAAATGGTTAAAGTAACTTAACCATGGTTATTCTTCCAAGCTTCTTATCCTCTTCCATTCTGATCTTCAAATCAGAAAATATCTTCAATTATTGCCTTGATGCATCATTACTTGCATTATTTGGCAAATTGGTTCATAACTTAGTGAAAATGGTTTGAAATTTCAAGTGAAAATGATCACTAAATGCATAATTCAAAACCATAGCTATGCTCCATATTTTTTCATGCTCTTGGACATTTTGGAAAGCTCATATTACACACTTCAAAACCCTAGTTGAAAGTTTCTTCAAGACCTTTAAGGAAATGGGTGAAAAAGATCCATGAACTTTGAAGAAAATGAGATTTTAAGTGAATTTTTCAAAAGATACCAACTTTGAAGCTCCATATCTCTTAAATGGTTGATCTTTTGGAAAAAATTATATGTGACAAAGTTGTTCATTGGATCAAAATCTACAACTTTCATGTTGGAAGTTTTTTTCAGTTTGTAGGTGAAATTTTGAGAAATTCCCTTCCAAAGTTTGGAAAAAACCATTGAAAAACACTTAGAAATTTTTCTAAGTATAAAAGTCAAACTTTTGACTTTTTGATTCTTGATTGATTTTCTTGATTTTCCTTGATCAAATGACTTCATATATCATATATTAATGATTTGAAACTTCAAAAGTCATGGTTGACCAAAATTTCCAAAAAGTCAATGGTGATCTTGTACAGTTGACTTTTTCAGACGAATCGCGTTTCTGGAGATTTCAAATGAACCAGGCTATCCTCACCAAATGAATGGTATGAATGGATAATATTGAGGCATTAGAGGATATTGAGCCATGGTTTGAGTTGTGGCACCATGTCCTGATTAAAAAGTCAATGGTTCAGGTGAATTAGGTCAAAAACCCTAATTGTCGACCTGATGAGATTGATGACTGTGGATCTTGAATTGAGATGCAATTCCCATTGGATGCTGTCATAGGGATTATTTGAGGATGATTGAAACCTTTGATTGACTTCCTGGGGATTTCTAGGGTTTCCCAAATGTGATCCCTGATTTCAGTCCCTGATAGTTCAAAAAACCCTAATCTGATGATTTGAAATTTCACTGTTGATCAATCCTTGTGTAGGAGATGTCTTGAGCCAATAGATTAGGCCAAAATGATGTACTTGGGGTATTGAGGTCATGTCCCAAGTCATTAGGTCAAATCCTGAGCAAAAGTCAGGGGTGTGCTATCTTCAGTCAAAACCCTAATCTGGTTGATTCAAAGCCTCTGAGCTTGTTGAAATGAATCTTTGAGGACCAGATGTTGATTGTTGGTGAAGATGGTTCTTTTGAGATGAAGGGAAAACAAAACCCTAATTGATTGTTGCTTGTACTGATGAGTGATTTCTTGATTAAACCCTGTTGAGTCACAAGTAGCAAACACAAACTATGCAATTTGTTAGAGATGCATATGCTATGATATGAGGTGGTATCTTAGGTCAAAAATTGGGGTATGACAGATGCCCCTATTTAAGTTTCTTCAACCTGAGACATGAAGATTGAAAATCTTCGTTTTGATAGGGTGGAAGAGACTTAAATATCAGAAGACGCAAATTTTGGACCTAAGATACCAAAATTGCGAATGATGCAAGGATGTCTGTACCGAGGGGATATCAAGAACTGACTCCACTGGGGACAAGAGACCGGGAAGGATGTCTCAATCCGTTTTAGGAAGAGAATCCGTTTTTTCTTTTTTTCGGGAAAGCAAGTGTATGCCTCACCGAGAAATGATAGCTTTGTAAGAAAATCTTACCTATCGACATTATCGACTATCAGCATGGGGATAGACTTGTTAATAATGCGAAGGTGAAAGGTATGAAACTGTATTACCGACTATCAGCATGGTGATAGACTTGACAAGGTAAAAGAGTTTCAAAGGTTTGGTTAATATTATCGATTATCAGCATGGTGATAGACATGTTTAATAATATAACCAGAACAAAAAGGTTACCGACTACCAGCCTCGTGATAGTGGTTCTGAAGACATGATCAATTATCAGCCGAGTGATAAAATGATTCTGGAGACTTTGCTAGGGAAATTACTGGTTATTCAGCCTTGTGAACAGTAATAAGGCCCTGATTGTCAAATGGTCTTCATGATTGATTTCCTAGAGAGGAAAAGTCTTTTGAAAGAGACATAAGCTGCTCGGATGATGAGGCTATTGCTTATTGTCTGTTTTTCACGACTCTATTTGGGGAACCGGAATTTGAATCTCTGGTAAAGACAAGGTTCTATCCATGAATGAATTGGAAAGAAACAGTCAAACAAGACTTTGTACCCATGAGGAATGAACTCAACTGGGATTTTCTCCTTCGTTTTGAGAGGAGAAACTAAAGAAACCTTCTTCCACGAGGAATGATCTTAGTGGGGAACTGGAGAAAGAAGATGTTCTTTCTGCTTATGGGTGACAACCTATTTGGAGAGATGACACACCCATACTTGTTTCTTTTTCTTCTTTTTTTTTATTATTTTTTTTTTTGAGGATAGATATATCCTAAACAAGTGATTTCAAAGCAAACATTGAAAAATGCGATGATGCATAAATGATGCAAATATGTATGAATGATGAATGTCATGAATGTCGCATGCATGCTAACAATACTGACAGACAAAGAAGTGTACTGGAGAGGGACCGTCGTCGCAATACAACCAGATACTTGGCAAATGTTCTTCAACATGGTGTAGATAACACAGGTGATGAATGGTGTTGCGTGCTTTAATCTTCTCTGGGGATGATAAGCATCTTTTCTTATTGAGATGGAAGAACCTCTTCACTGGAGATGGAAAATCTTCGTCACTGGGGATAAAAGACCTTCTTCACTGGGGATAGAAGAGCTTCTTCACTGGGGATAGAAGAGCTTCTTCCTATCATAATCTTTGATTCATCCTATGGAGATAGCTGTTGATGTTCCTTCTGTTGTTCACAACTCAAAGGAAAGTTTCGCTTTTATTTTGAAAAAAGGAAAGTAAATTCATTTAAAACTTTTTTTCTTTTCTTTCAAAAACGAATAACACAATTAAAGCGTCATTTTGCAAGCTAAAAGAAATTAGAGATTGCAAACAAATGGGCACAAGGCTCAAATTTATTTAATAGGATGGTAATCAGCTAAAGGCGTGATTCCATGGAGTATTTACAAAAGTTAGAAATGGTAATTATGCGGAAAAGGCTACATTGAAAGCAATAACCACTATTTTCCCTAACAACTTTGAGTTCCAACTGTGCTTGTCGCTTCAGATTGGCGATGATTTGATTGAAGATCCTTTGATGAAAAAGACTCCTCAGGTGACGAAGTACGGACTGATGTGTTAGAACAAGATTTGTTCTTATCAATTATCTTAGTTTTGATGATAACAATAATATGAATTTTGCTTAAGATAATATGGTACTCTAATCCAATGCAATTTTCCTTTCAGGAAATATATATAAAGAGTACGCATAATTCAGCGCTCAGAAGTTGTGTCTCAAATGGTTCAGCATGCAACATCAGAACATGGTCTGGCAAGACATCAGAAGATGGTCGAAGCAGAATCAGAACATGGGTCTATGGAAGCATCAGAAGAACATGAGATCAGAAGCACTGAAGATCAGAAGATGGTATCACGCTCAGAAGCACTTCAAGATCAGAAGATCAGAAGATGCTATGCACCAAGCTGTTTGACTCTGATGATATTCAAACGTTATACTCACAAACATCAGATCAGAAGGAAGTACACGTGGCAGACTACGCTGACTGACAAAAGGAACGTTAAAGCTACTAAAGGCAACGTCAGTAGACACAGCGTGAACAAGGCTCGAGGTAGTTGACAAAAGCGTATAACATTAAATGCAATGCTGTACGGAACACGCAAAGCATTAAATGCACTCAACGGTCATCTTCTCAACGCCTATAAATATGAAGTTCTGATGAGAAGCAAGGTTACCAATTCTTAACAACTCTGAACGAAAATAAACTTGCTGAAACGCTATTCAATCAAAGCTCAGAATCTTCATCAAAGCTCACTACATTGCTGTTGTAATATCTTAGTGAGATTAAGCTTAAACGTTAAGAGAAATATCACAGTTGTGATTATCGCTTTTAAGAAGCATTTGTAAACTCTTAGAATTGATTACATTAAGTTGTAAGGAACTAGAGTGATCGTGTGATCAGTATACTCTAGGAAGTCTTAGCAGTTGGCTGAGCAGTTTGTAACTAGAGTGATCGTGTTGATCAGTAGACTCTAGAAAAGTCTTAGAGGGTATCTAAGCAGTTGTTCCTGGAGTGATCAGTGTGTGATCAGAAGACTCTGGAAGACTTAGTTGCGGACTAAGTGGAAAACCATTGTAATCCGTGCGATTAGTGGATTAAATCCTCAGGTTGAGGTAAATCATCTCTGCGGGGGTGGACTGGAGTAGCTTCGTTAACAGCGAACCAGGATAAAAATAATTGTGCAATTTATTTTTATTGTCCAAGATTTAAAGTCACACTTATTCAATCCCCCCCCTTTCTAAGTGTTTTTCTATCCTTCAATTGGCATCAGAGCGCCGGTTCTAAGGTGCAAGCACTTAACCGTGTTTAGAAAAGATTCAGGAAGAGAAAAACGCTTCAGTAAAAGATGGTTGATGAAAGTGAAAAGTCTACACCTACACCTGCATCTACATCTGGCTCTGCTGAGCAATACAACGGTAACAATGGTTATACTAGACCGCCGGTATTTGACGGTGAAAACTTTGAATACTGGAAAGATAAACTGGAAAGTTACTTTCTGGGTCTAGATGGTGATCTATGGGATCTTCTGATGGATGGTTACAAACATCCAGTAAATGCCAGTGGCGTAAAGCTGTCAAGGCAGGAAATGAATGATGATCAGAAGAAGCTTTTCAGGAATCATCATAAATGCAGAACTGTTTTGCTGAATGCTATCTCTCATGCTGAGTATGAGAAGATATCTAACAGGGAAACGGCCTATGACATATATGAGTCCTTGAAAATGACTCATGAAGGAAATGCTCAAGTCAAGGAGACTAAAGCTCTAGCCTTAATCCAGAAGTATGAAGCCTTCAAGATGGAGGATGATGAAGACATTGAAAAGATGTTTTCAAGATTTCAAACTCTTACTGCTGGATTGAGAGTTCTTGACAAGGGATACACCAAGGCTGATCATGTAAAGAAGATCATCAGAAGCTTACCCAGAAGATGGGGTCCTATGGTGACTGCATTCAAGATTGCAAAGAATCTGAATGAAGTTTCTCTGGAAGAGCTTATCAGCGCCTTGAGAAGTCATGAAATAGAGCTGGACGCAAATGAGCCTCAAAAGAAAGGTAAGTCTATTGCATTAAAATCAAATATCAAGAAATGCACTAACCCTTTTCAGGCCAGAGAAGAAGATCCTGAAGAATCAGAATCTGAAGAAGAAGATGAACTGTCCCTGATCTCCAGAAGGCTAAATCAACTCTGGAAGACCAAGCAAAGGAAGTTCAGAGGCTTCAGAAGTTCAAGGAAATTTGAACGTGGAGAATCTTCTGATGAAAGAAGATTTGACAAGAAGAAGGTCATGTGCTATGAATGCAATGAGCCTGGACACTACAAGAATGAATGTCCAAATCTTCAGAAGGAAAGTCCCAAGAAAAAGTTTCATAAGAAGAAAGGTCTTATGGCAACCTGGGATGAGTCAGAAGATGATTCAGAAGATGAGCAGGCCAACTGTGCGCTGATGGCGACAGAAGATGACGGATCAGAATCTACATCAGAATCAGATTCTGAAGAGATATCCTTGGCTGCAAGAAGGACAAAGCACAACATGTCATGGTACCTGGACTCTGGATGCTCACGACACATGACAGGAAGAAGGTCTATGTTCCAAGACCTGGTGCTTAAGTCTGGAGGAGAAGTCAAGTTTGGAGGAGATCAGAAGGGCAAGATAATTGGCTCTGGAACTATAAAGTCTGGTAACTCTCCTTCCATTTCTAATGTACTTCTTGTAGAAGGATTAACTCATAACCTCTTATCTATCAGTCAATTAAGTGACAATGGTTATGATATAATCTTCAATCAAAAGTCTTGCAAGGCTGTAAATCAGAAGGATGGCTCAATCCTATTTACAGGCAAGAGGAAGAACAACATTTATAAGACAGATCTGCAAGATCTTATGAGTCAGAAGGTGACTTGTCTTATGTCTGTTTCTGAAGAGCAGTGGGTCTGGCACAGGAGATTAGGTCATGCTAGTTTGAGAAAGATCTCTCAGATTAACAAACTGAATCTTGTCAGAGGACTCCCTAATCTGAAATTCAAATCAGATGCTCTTTGTGAAGCATGTCAGAAGGGCAAGTTCTCCAAACCTGCATTCAAGTCTAAGAATGTTGTTTCTACCTCAAGGCCATTAGAACTCTTGCACATTGATCTGTTTGGACCAGTCAAAACAGCATCTGTCAGAGGAAAGAAATATGGATTAGTCGTCGTAGATGATTATAGCCGCTGGACATGGGTAAAATTCTTGAAACACAAGGATGAGACTCATTCAGTGTTCTTTGATTTCTGCATTCAGATTCAATCTGAAAAAGAGTGTAAAATCATAAAGGTCAGAAGTGATCATGGTGGTGAATTTGAGAACAGATCCTTTGAAGAGTTCTTCAAAGAAAATGGTATTGCCCATGATTTCTCTTGTCCTAGAACTCCACAGCAAAATGGGGTTGTAGAACGAAAGTATAGGACTCTGCAAGAAATGGCCAGAACCATGATCAATGAAACCAATATGGCTAAGCATTTCTGGGCAGAAGCAATAAACACTGCATGCTATATTCAGAATAGAATCTCTATCAGACCTATTCTAAATAAGACTCCCTATGAATTGTGGAAGAATAGAAAGCCCAACATTTCATATTTCCATCCTTTTGGATGTGTATGCTTTATTCTGAACACTAAAGATTATCTTGGTAAGTTTGATTCCAAAGCACAGAAATGTTTCCTTCTTGGATATTCTGAACGCTCAAAAGGCTACAGAGTATACAATACTGAAACATTGATTGTAGAAGAATCAATCAATATCAGGTTTGATGATAAGCTTGGTTCTGAAAAACCAAAGCAGTTTGATAATTTTGCAGATTGTGATATTGATATATCAGAAGTTGTTGAGCCAAGAAGCAACGCATCAGAAGCAGAGCTTCTCAGAAGCAAAGAATCTGAAGATCAAGTATCAGCTTCTCTGGAGGATCTAAGTATTTCTGAAGAACCATCTGTCAGAAGATCATCCAGACTCATCTCTGGTCATTCAGAAGATGTCATTCTTGGAAAGAAGGATGATCCAATCAGAACAAGAGCATTCCTTAAGAACAATGCAGACTGTCAATTAGGTCTTGTATCTTTGATCGAGCCAACTTCTGTTGATCATGCTCTAGAAGATCCAGACTGGATAATTGCTATGCAAGAAGAACTGAATCAGTTTACAAGGAATGATGTTTGGGATCTTGTTCCTAGACCAGATGGATTCAATATAATTGGTACAAAATGGGTCTTCAGAAACAAGCTCAGTGAGAAAGGTGAAGTGGTAAGGAACAAAGCCAGATTGATGGCTCAGGGTTATAGTCAGCAAGAAGGGATTGATTATACAGAAACCTTTGCACCAGTGGCCAGGTTAGAATCTATTCGTCTATTAATTTCATTTGCCACTCAACATAACATCACTCTCTATCAGATGGATGTTAAGAGTGCCTTCTTAAATGGTTATATAGATGAAGAAGTTTATGTCCATCAACCTCCTGGTTTTGAAGACTCTATGTCTCCGAATCATGTGTTTAAACTAAAGAAATCATTATACGGATTGAAGCAAGCTCCCAGAGCTTGGTATGAACGCTTAAGTTCTTTCCTTCTAGATAATGGTTTCACTAGAGGAAAAGTGGACACTACTCTCTTTTGTAAAACCTTTGAAAAGGATATTTTAATCTGTCAAATATATGTAGATGATATTATTTTTGGAACATCTAATGCTACACTTGGAAAGGAGTTTGCTAAGTCTATGCAGGCTGAGTTTGAAATGAGCATGATGGGAGAACTCAAGTATTTCCTTGGAATACAAATAAATCAAACATCAGAAGGAACATATGTTCACCAAACCAAGTATGTGAAGGAACTTCTGAAGAAGTTTAATCTTCTAGACTGCAAAGAAGCCAAAACTCCTATGCATCCAACATGCATCCTAGGTAAGGATGAGGTAAGTAAGAAGGTAGATCAGAAGTTATACAGAGGTATGATTGGATCTCTTCTATATTTGACTGCTTCTAGACCTGACATTCTGTTCAGTGTTTGTTTGTGTGCTAGATTCCAATCAGATCCTAGAGAATCTCATTTAACTGCTGTTAAGAGAATTCTAAGGTATCTGAAAGGTACTACTAATGTTGGTTTAGTTTACAGAAAATCTAAAGAATACAACTTAGTAGGATTCTGTGATGCTGATTATGCTGGAGACAGAATTGAAAGAAAAAGTACTTCAGGAAGTTGCCAATTTCTTGGAAGTCATTTGATCTCCTGGTACAGCAAGAAGCAAGCAACTATTGCTCTATCAACAACAGAAGCAGAATATGTCGCTGCTGCTGGCTGTAGTACACAGATGCTCTGGATGAAGAGTCAGTTGGAAGATTATCAGATATTTGAGAGTAACATTCCTATATTCTGTGATAATACTTCTGCTATATGTTTATCTAAGAATCCTATTCTTCATTCAAAAGCTAAACATATTGAGATTAAACATCATTTCATAAGGGACTATGTTCAGAAGGGTGTTATTTCTTTAAACTTTGTGGATACAGACCATCAATGGGCTGATATCTTTACAAAACCCCTGGCTGAAGATAGGTTTAAATTCATTCTGAAGAACATCAGTATGGATCTATGCCCAGAATGAGAAGATGAGAAGTTCTTATGTATGAGTAACTTCTGAAATGAAAATGGATTATTTTTTTTTATATCAGAAGTTCTGATTGAAATCTTTTAGAAATTATGATTCGGTTATTACTAACGTTTCATTGTCTAAGTTGATTCAGAACCTCTTTTAAAGCAAAACAGCTGTTACGTTTTATCTCGGGATGGTAAACCTGTCGTTACTATTTGTGGATAAACGTGCGTGCAGTTGAAGGGACACCGACCATAGGTAACTGTGCTAGTCACCTCATTTGTCTTTATTATCTCTCCTCACGTCACGTAACATTAAATGCTTTTCATCATTCGTTTCATTTTTCTTTTAAATACTCCTCAAACTCTTCTCTTTCCCTCTCATCTCTCTCTATCTCTTTGCATTTCTTCATCAAGTTTTTTTTTTCTCTCTCTCTTCCATATCAAACCCTACCTGTTCATCATGAACTCTTCATCAAGCCCAGGAAATAATGAAAATGATCAAAACAACAAAAGAAAAGCTGTTGAAACATCACCTCCCAAACCCAAAAAGATCAAAATCACCTATGAAGCAGTCAATGAGGCGTTTCACTCCTTCATGGCATGCTGGCACAGACGTTGTCTTAGCTAGGGTCTTAGGATTTGGTCTTTGTAGTTTTCTTTTCCTTGTTGCATCTGCTTGTTAAAAATAGGAACTTCTTGTAATCCTTTTTAGTTATCAATATAAAAAGTTTCTTTGTGTTTTACATTCCAGTAAAATGTTTTCTTTTGTCGTTTTTTTTTGCATCTGAATCTTTTTAAATATTCTTTTTGATGTTATGACAAAAAGGGGGAGAAGATAAATGATAAATGATTTGATTAAATCTATCAGTTACTGGGTAAAGCTCCCACACATTCACTAACAAGAACTGCAAGTTCTATATGGTTTAAGTGTTTTGCAGGTACAGAGAAGTGAAGTGAATCTTCAGAAGCAAACACTAGAAGCAAAACCATAAGAAGCGTTATTCTGTAAAAGGAATAGGCTCTTGGAAACTGAAGCAAGCTGAGTGCTGTCAAGCTTCAGAGATCAGAAGCAAGAAAAAAAGAATGAATCAGAAGCACTGATAATAGAATTTGAATATCATTGTCTATCCTGTTCTGACAAAATTCTATTTGCTCTGATACATATAATGTTATGGCTCTGACACATTATTTGCTCTGATACATTATTTCAGCCTATATGGCTCTGATACATATAATGTGTTCAAACATACATTTTATGTTCTAACTCGCTCATGCTGACTTTTGTCGTTTAGTTTTTGTTCTGTAACATTTCAGGATGTAGAGATGCTCTGATGATGCTCTGGTACATTCAACAATGTTCTGATACAAATCTAGCATGAAGTGATGTTGGTAGACATTCAAAGTTCTGAAGCTATCCGAGGGAAGCAGAAATCAGAAGATGTGAATGTTCTAAAAGATCCAGAAAATTCAAGTTCTGAAGCTGTCCTGAATGGAAGCAGAAATCAGAAGCTGTGAATGTTCTGAAGATCAAAGAAATTCAAGTTCTGAAGCTGTCCTGAATGGAAGCAGAAGTCAGAAGCTGTGAATGTTCTGAAGATCAAAGAAATTCAAGTTCTGAAGCTGTCCACGATGGAAGCAAGAATCAGAAGCTGTGAGTGTTCTAAGGATCTAAAGAAATTCAAGTTCTGAAGCTGTCCAATGGAAGCAGAAGTCAGAAGCTATGAATTCTCTGAAGGCAGAAGCTTATATGATCGTCTCTACCGAAATAATCAGGGAAGTCTTTTATCAAAGTTCTTCGAGTATTTATTTCAGGGGGAGATTATTTATCTCAGGGGGAGATTGTTAATCTCAGGGGGAGACATATTCATATGCTTATGCTATAGCTGTGTAATTTGTCTTTTGCCGTCTACTCTTTCTGATCGCAAATTCATATCATTTATATATGTTTTTGTCATCATCAAAAAGGGGGAGATTGTTAGAACAAGATTTGTTCTTATCAATTATCTTAGTTTTGATGATAACAATAATATGAATTTTGCTTAAGATAATATGGTACTCTAATCCAATGCAATTTTCCTTTCAGGAAATATATATAAAGAGTACGCATAATTCAGCGCTCAGAAGTTGTGTCTCAAATGGTTCAGCATGCAACATCAGAACATGGTCTGGCAAGACATCAGAAGATGGTCGAAGCAGAATCAGAACATGGGTCTATGGAAGCATCAGAAGAACATGAGATCAGAAGCACTGAAGATCAGAAGATGGTATCACGCTCAGAAGCACTTCAAGATCAGAAGATCAGAAGATGCTATGCACCAAGCTGTTTGACTCTGATGATATTCAAACGTTATACTCACAAACATCAGATCAGAAGGAAGTACACGTGGCAGACTACGCTGACTGACAAAAGGAACGTTAAAGCTACTAAAGGCAACGTCAGTAGACACAGCGTGAACAAGGCTCGAGGTAGTTGACAAAAGCGTATAACATTAAATGCAATGCTGTACGGAACACGCAAAGCATTAAATGCACTCAACGGTCATCTTCTCAACGCCTATAAATATGAAGTTCTGATGAGAAGCAAGGTTACCAATTCTTAACAACTCTGAACGAAAATAAACTTGCTGAAACGCTATTCAATCAAAGCTCAGAATCTTCATCAAAGCTCACTACATTGCTGTTGTAATATCTTAGTGAGATTAAGCTTAAACGTTAAGAGAAATATCACAGTTGTGATTATCGCTTTTAAGAAGCATTTGTAAACTCTTAGAATTGATTACATTAAGTTGTAAGGAACTAGAGTGATCGTGTGATCAGTATACTCTAGGAAGTCTTAGCAGTTGGCTGAGCAGTTTGTAACTAGAGTGATCGTGTTGATCAGTAGACTCTAGAAAAGTCTTAGAGGGTATCTAAGCAGTTGTTCCTGGAGTGATCAGTGTGTGATCAGAAGACTCTGGAAGACTTAGTTGCGGACTAAGTGGAAAACCATTGTAATCCGTGCGATTAGTGGATTAAATCCTCAGGTTGAGGTAAATCATCTCTGCGGGGGTGGACTGGAGTAGCTTCGTTAACAGCGAACCAGGATAAAAATAATTGTGCAATTTATTTTTATCGTCCAAGATTTAAAGTCACACTTATTCAATCCCCCCCCCCTTTCTAAGTGTTTTTCTATCCTTCATGATGCAGTTACTTTGTCATAAATCCCTAATTTTTGCCTAGATTGCCCTTTCAGGTTTTCAATCTACCAGGATGAATTTTTTTCTGTTTATTGTCTCTAATTTTTGCCTGGACCGCCCTTTCGGGTTTTCAGTCCACCGAGACACTCATTTTTGCCTAAGTCGCCCTTTGCGGGTTTTCGACTTACCGAGCTGTTCTTTTGTTCTTTTTTAGACAAAGTATTTCTTGACTGCATCAGCATTCACAGGATGTGGGAGTTCATCACCATCCATGGTTGCAAGAGTCATGGCGCCGCTAGAAAATGTTCTTTTGACAACATACGGACCTTCGTAATTAGGAGACCATTTGCCCCTAGAATCTGGTTGAAAAGACAAGATCTTTTTAAGCACGAGGTCGCCTTCTTGAAATTCACGAGGTCGAACCTTTTTGTTGAAGGCTTGTTTCATCCTTGCTTGGTATAACTGTCCATGGCATAGAGCAGTCATACGTTTTTCTTCGATTAAGTTCAACTGATCGTATCTGCTTTGGCACCATTCATCCTCTGATAACTTAGTCTCCATGAGGACTCTCATTGATGGGATTTCAACTTCTACGGGGAGCGCGGCTTCCATGCCGTATACTAGAGAAAAGGGAGTTGCCCCTGTTGAAGTACGCACTGAAGTACGGTACCCATGTAAAGCAAATGGCAGCATTTCGTGCCAGTCTTTATAAGTGACGACCATTTTCTGGACGATCTTCTTAATATTCTTGTTAGCAGCTTCGAAGGTGCCATTCATTTTTGGTCTGTAAGGAGAAGAGTTATAATGCTCAATCTTGAATTCCTCACATAATTCTTTCATCATTTTGTTGTTCAAGTTCGAACCATTGTCAGTAATGATCTTGCTGGGAACACCATATCGGCAAATGATGTTGTTCTTGATGAACCTCACAACCACTTGTCTTGTAACGTTGGCGTAAGATGCTGCTTCGACCCATTTGGTGAAGTAATCAATGGCTACCAAGATGAAACGATGACCGTTTGAAGCTTTCGGCTCGATCATTCCAATCATGTCGATACCCCACATGGAGAAAGGCCACGGAGATGAGAGAACGTTGAGTAGAGTCGGTGGCACATGGATCTTATCTGCGTAGATCTGGCACTTGTGACATCTCTTCACGTGTTTGTAACAGTCTGATTCCATTGTCAACCAATAGTATCCTGCTCTTAAGATCTTTTTGGACATTGCATGCCCATTTGAATGAGTTCCAAAGGACCCTTCATGCACTTCATGCATTAACATGTCTGCTTCGTGTCTATCCACGCATCTGAGCAAAACCATGTCGAAGTTTCTTTTGTATAGCACATCTCCGTTCAGGAAGAAACTGCCAGAAAGCCTCCTTAGAGTTTTCTTATCTTTGTTTGATGCCCCAAGTGGGTACTCTTGAGTTTGAAGGAAGCGTTTGATGTCGTGGAACCACGGTTTATCATCGATGACGGCTTCAGTTGCAAACACATAGGCGGGCCTTTCAAGGCGCATAATTCTGACTGTAGGCATATCGTTCCAATGATTGACTTTGAACATGGAAGATAGAGTAGCCAAGGCGTCTGCCATTCGATTCTGATCTCGAGGTATATGATGCAATTCAACCTTGTTGAAGAAAGTCAACAGACGTCTTGCATAATCTCTGTAAGGAATCAAACCAGGGTGGTAAGTTTCCCACTTGTCTTTGATTTGGTTGATCACAAAGGCTGAATCTCCATATATGTCTAGGATCTTGATCCTTAAGTCAATGGCTTCTTCGAGACCCATGATACAAGCTTCATATTCTGCGACGTTGTTGGTGCAATCAAATAGCAATCTGGCGGAGAACGGGATATGAGTACCCTTGGGAGTGATGATAACTGCCCCAATTCCATTGCCAAAAGCGTTTACTGCTCCATCGAAAATTAGGCCCCATCTTGATCCAGGATTTGGACCTTCTTCAGGTAACGGTTCGTCACAATCTTTCATCTTCAAGTATAAGACATCTTCATCAGGAAAGTCAAACTTGAGAGATTGATATTCATTGATTGGATGATGTGCCAAGTGATCCGCGAGAATGCTTCCTTTGACCGCTTTTTGGGCACGGTACTCAATGTCATACTCAGATAACAGCATTTGCCATCGGGCAATCCTTCCTGTTAATGCAGGCTTTTCAAAGACATACTTGATCGGATCCATTTTGGAGATTAACCAAGTAGTTTTGTTGATCATGTATTGGCGGAGACGTTTTGAAGCCCAAGCCAAAGCACAACACGTTTTTTCGAGCATGGAGTAACGAGACTCACAGTCTGTGAATTTCTTACTCAAGTAATAGATGGCATGCTCCTTCTTACCAGTTTCATCTTGCTGTCCAAGCATACAGCCCATGGATTCTTCCAACACGGTAAGGTACATGATTAGTGGTCTTCCTTCAACTGGAGGAATCAATATTGGTGGTTCTAACAGGTATTCCTTGATACTGTCGAACGCTTTCTGGCAATCTTCAGTCCATACAACCCCCTTGATCTTTGCGGAGAAGCTTGAAAATTGGCCCACAAGTAGCAGTCATTTGAGAGATAAATCTAGAGATATAGTTCAATCGTCCGAGAAATCCTCTTACTTGCTTTTCAGTTTTTGGTGCAGGCATCTCTTGAATAGCTCTGACTTTGTCGGGATCTACTTCGATACCTCTTTGGCTGACAATGAAACCTAAGAGTTTTCCAGATCTAACCCCAAAAGTACATTTGTTAGGATTCAAGCGAAGCTGATATTTCCTTAGTCGTTGAAACAACTTCAAAAGGTATTCAATATGTTCTTCTTCTGTGCTGGACTTGGCTATCATGTCGTCCACATAAACTTCAATTTCTTTATGCATCATGTCATGAAAGAGAGTAGTCATTGCCCTTTGGTAAGTCGCGCCCGCATTCTTTAATCCAAACGGCATCACTTTGTAGCAAAAGGTACCCCATGGGGTGATGAAAGACGTCTTCTCCATGTCTTCAGGAGCCATCTTGATCTGATTATAACCAGAGAACCCGTCCATGAAGGAAAAGACGTTGAACTTAGCGGTGTTATCAACCAGCATGTCGATATGTGGTAATGGAAAGTCATCTTTTGGACTGGCTTTATTCAAGTCACGGTAGTCAACACACATTCTGACTTTACCATCTTTCTTCGGAACTGGCACAATGTTGGCCAACCATTGAGGATACTCTGAGGTGACTAGAAAACCTGCGTCGAGCTGTTTTTGAACTTCCTCTTTGATCTTGTTAGCCATATCAGGGTGAGTCCTTCGCAATTTCTGCTTAACTGGCGGACATTCTGGCTTCAATGGCAAGTAATGCTGAACAATATTGGTATCCAACCCAGGCATGTCTTGGTAGGACCAGGCAAACACGTCAAGATATTCTTTGAGAAGGTCTGTCAACTTACTCTTGATATCAGCATCAAGCAGCGATCCAATGGTCACTTCTTTTTTGTCTTCTTCAGAACCCAAGTTGATCTTTTCTAAAGGCTCTTTGTGAGGCAGAATGGCTCTTTCCTCGTGCTTAAGTAATCGAGAGATCTCGTCCGGGATCTCCTCTTCTTCCTCTTCTTCGGCTTCGAACACAGGAAACTCAAAGTTGGGAGAGGGCATAGGGTTATTGCATTCAATGGGTTTATCAATAGTTAATCTGCACATATGATTTATATTTATTTCAGAAAATTTATGAATGCAAGAGTGTATGCATATTTTTTTGAAAAGTTTTTTTTTTTTTTTGGTTTTTTAGGATTACCATTTCCAGAAAAAGCAAAAAATAAAACACATAGTGTAGGGAATTCAAAATGACACTTTATTTATGATTCATTTTTGAAACAAAGCCCTAAACACAAACTCATTTGTCTTGGGCAGGACAAAGAGGGAAACTTTTAAAACAAAGCCCTATACACAAAGTTATTTGGGCGGAACATTTAAAAGCAAAGCCCTATAAAACATCTCTCTGCTTTGGGCAAGGCATGAGGTCAAAATAACAGCGAGGTGATTACTTTGAGCGGCGAACAACATTCGGAACGTCGACAGCTTTCCAGTAGCAACGAACTCCTCTGTGTATTATGTATTCAGGAAAATTCTTCTCAGAATTATCTTCAGTATTGACATTGACCGCTGGTCGAGCAGGATTTGAAGGTCCTGGTTTGTCAACCTTGTTCTTTGTAGAGTTGAAACGGTCTTCTTCTACTTCTTGAAGAGCATAAGACGAGTCACAATCTTCAGAATTTTCAGGATGTATTTCCCAGTCTTCAGGATGAAGAGACTAATTGTCAGCGACACTTTCCGAGTCAACTGAGGGACCATCTTCCCCTTCATCTTCAAAAATGGCATTTATGTGATAATAACCATCTTCAGGGTTATCAATCTTGGTAGATGCGTTGAATCCGAAATCTTCAGTAATTTCAGGCTGCTGAGAAAATTGACAGGGCTGATAAGCCTCTCCTGGTTGACTATTATATTCAAAGGAATCTCCCCATCCAGTTGGTTGAATATCTTTAATCGCAATCTTTGAACTTTCAGGTGCAGTATATTTCACCATATAATCATATTTTCCACTTGGTTGTCCCAAGGTGTCCCAGATTTCTGCAGGAACAGGCTCAGTTTCTTTGCCTTTGGATTTCTCTGAAGGAGGATATGGTTCTTCCTGAGATTTGTATCCTGAGTCATTGAGATAACATTTCCATTCTTCTTCAGTATCGGAGAGACCTTCATCGATGCATTCTTCGATAAGGACATTAACCTCTTGAGGAATTGGGTTAAGGAATCCTCCACTAATGAATGTTTCTTTGATCGGACGAAGGGTTTCATCCTTCTTGGTGCAGTTTGAGAACATTGTTGAACATCCGAGTCCTGCTCTGGTTTCATTCTTGGTAGGGATCACAACTTGCCCCCAGCCAGTGGTAGTTCCATCTTTCACTACTTTTACCGCCTCTTTGTAAGAAGAGATTGATGCTTTCTTTTTGGAAGATTCGTCTTCTAAAGAGAGACCTTGGAACTGCGTTCCTTCCACATCATCAGCACTTATGAAAGAGAAATTGGATAAATGACTCACCATTAAGGCTTGTTCTCCACTTATCGTTACCAATTTTCCATTTGTTACAAATTTTAACTTTTGATGGAGCGTAGAAGTCACTGCCCCTGCTTCATGGATCCATGGTCGTCCTAACAGACAGCTATAAGCAGCTTGAATGTCCATGACTTGGAAAGTGATTTGAAATGTATGTGGGCCAATTGTCATGGGAAGGTTGACTTCGCCGATAACAGATTTTCGCGATCCATCAAATGCTTTGACAACTACACCACTGAACTTCATAGGCATTCCTTGGTAAGACAAGCGAGCAAGAGTCGTCTTTGGCATCACATTCAAGGAAGATCCGGTGTCTACCAACACATTGGACAAAGAGTCTGACTGACAGCTCATAGAAATGTGCAAAGCAAGATTGTGATTTTTACCCTCCTCGGGGAGTTCTTCATCACAGAAGCTTAAATTGTTGCAAGCAGTTATGTTGGCTATTATCCCATCAAAATGGTCAACAGTCACATCATGATCTACAAAAGCCTGATCCAAAACTCTCATCAGGGCTTCCCTGTGGGCTTCTGAATTCAACAGCAATGAAAGTATTGAGATTTTTGAAGGAGTCTGCATAAGCTGATCCACAATCTTGTATTCACTTCTTTTGATAAGCTTCAAAATTTCATCAAAGTCAGGATTGACATTGGTTCCACTGGATTGACCAACATCAGTGTTTGTATTACTGACAGGAGTTTCCTCGGGATTTCCCACTGGTGTATCAACAGGATTTTGCCCGGTTGCAGGAGCAACAGGCTGCTTTGAAGGTAGTGGAGTATACACACGTCCACTTCTTGTTACTCGACTCACATCGGCGATATTCACGACAGATGAAAGAGTAGGTAAAGGAACTTCTTGTCCATTCTTTATCATTGTTGCATTGTAGTTGTATGGAACTGCCTTGTCAGAGTCATAGGGAACAGGTCCAGGTAGACAAATGATCAAAGGAGCAATAGGAACCTTTGGCTTGTTGTAGGAAACTTCTATGCGCTCGGGCATGTTGAAATGAGGAACGATGACGTTAACTTTAGGCATTTCCGAGTTGATATCTGAGACTAAAAGCTCATGCGGATAACATCCTATCATGTTAACTTCATCTTCATTCCTATTTCTGTAGATCTGAATAGTACCATTATCCAACAGAACTTGGAGATCTCTTCTCACAATCGAACATCCGTGAGGATCTACACAACATATGCTACAGGAACCGTAGTGATGCTGGCGAAAATTCTGCCATCGACAGAGAGTGGCGTGCATTTGTACCAAATCTGCTCTTGAGAAATTGATATTATAGACTCGGTATGGACCAGGACATCCATACACCATGTTTACAACATGCCCTCCATGATTGGGCAGCGGATTTGCTTGCACATTTGGGTTCAAATTTCTGAAAGAGAGGAGATTAGATCTAACCAACCTCTGAACTTCATATTTCAAGGCTATGCAATGCTCAAGATCATGGCCAGGTGCTCCTTGATGATAAGGGCATGAGACCTCAGCTTTGTACCACCATGGTAGTTTCTCAGGTACTGGTGGTGGTTGATCAGTACATTTTTATGCACGTCCTTTCATGTTTGTACTCAAGCATTTCCTTGGTTTGTTTTGATTATTTTTATGTTTTAATGTGTTTTTATATTTTATTTTATTTTTAGCTTTATTTAATTTTGGCACTTTATTTTTCAGCTTTAGCAGTCTGCACGGAAACGATCATAATTGGAGTTCTGGGAGTCCGATTGAGGCGTTCTAATAATCGCCGGAAAGCTAAGAAAGAGAGCTACGACTTTTGTGTTGGAGTCGAAGTCAGATTCGGAGCCTATGTTTCCCAGATTTTCGTTTTAAGTTGCAGCCTTAGTTTGTTTTAGTTTGGTCAATTGTGGGCCGGGTTCTGGATGTTTTTGACCCAGTTGGGTTATTATGACCCGAATTTCCTTTTGTCTTCTCTTTAGTCTAGGTCTGACCGTACAGCTACTTTTTCACTTAACACTTTTCACGAAATAATTTTGAGAGTTTTGTACGATTTCATGGAGAACTAATCCGTCTGAGTCGATCTACCGTGTTCAGGTTCTAATACTATGAGATTACTATAATTTTACAATTTAATTTCTATTCCTTTCAATATATTTTGTATTCTTGTATGCATAATTCAATTGTATGAAATATATTGATTCAATTTGGTTGATTGTATGATCCTAACATAGACACGTTATGTTTGCTTAATTTGTACAGTGTCTGATCGATCGTGTTTGCTTAATTCATGATAATTTATCCCGTTTGCTTAATTCGGACATTAGGATCGCACATCTCGCAAACCTCACCGCGCTTGTCATTGAGTTTGCATCCAAATATGAATGGAATCTGCTTAAGATAGTGAAGTTATAATAATCGATGATTGGTAGGAACTGAATCGGTAGATTGACTTATTTTATAATCACTTTTTCAAAACAGCTTATTTCAATAATCGCTTTTTGTTAATCAGAAACCAAACCAACCCCCAATCCGATTTCAGTTAGTAATAACTAAGAATCCTTGAGAGACGATATTCGAGTCACTTGTCGCTATCTACAGTTTTATTCAAAACAACTCGTTTTTGATCCGCGCGCGACAGCGGATCAAATTGGCGCCGTTGCCGGGGATTCTTGTCGTTATTAACTGATATTAGAGTCATAGGTTTAGTGTTTGTGCGTTTAGGCCATAGGTTCATCGCGGTTTCGGCCATAACGCATTTTTGAGTCGAAAAAAGGTTTTTTTTTGGAAATTGAGTCTGATCGATAATCAGTTTTTGCCTACTGGAAGTAGAAAAATCGTGCGATTAATACTCCCTTACTCTAGAAGAGTAAGGGAATTCGAGCCAAAATTGCCAAATTCATCGTTTTTCTATTTTTAATGAATTTTTTACTGTTTTCATAGAGTCGTAAAAATGCAAAAAAATTCTCAAAATTCTTATTTCATCTAATTAGATTAAATTTAGTGTTTTTATATTTTTATGAATTTATTTTAATCGTTTTCTTCTTTCTATTTGTTTCTGCCTGTTTGGGACATAATTGGTATTTCTGTGTTTGTTGATAACATGGCTGAACAAAGAACCTTAAGGCAGTTGGCTGCCCCTGATGCGAACTTATGCATTGAGTATCCTGATGTTGATGTACCTTTTGAATTGAAATCTGGTTTAATACATTTGTTGCCTAGATTTAATGGTTTTGCAGGTGAGGATCCGCATAAGCATCTGAATGAATTTGAGGTTATGTGTTGTGCACCTTCCGAACCTTCACTAGAGGATATTGTCAAACAAATGGCTGAAAATAATCTTCAGTATCAACAACAAATAGATTCTACTCTTCAGACTTTGCAAACACAGATTGGACAGCTTGCCACTTTGATGAATGCCATGCAGCAAGCTCAAGGATCAAACCAACAATCCTTGGAAGAGCATTCTGTTTTTCAAATATAGTTGCTTTCTGAAAATATTGATGATACCTGTAATGATTTGCTTGCATCGGATTTTCCATCACTGTCTGATTTTGATGATGTTTACGCATGTTTTGATTGTACTGACACTAACGTTTGTGTTGTATGTGCTGAGATTGATGCTGCCTTGCAGGGTAACATATTTACTACAGGTGAAGTTGTTATCGATGAAGCTGTCCATGCAGCTGATACTCTTGACATCCCGGCTGCCCGGAACAAACCATCCATTGAACAACCACCTTCCCAAGAGCTGAAACCAATTCCTCAAAATTTTAAATACGCTTATTTAGAGAGTAATGAAAAACTCCCGGTTATAATTTCTTCTAACCTTGATTTTGATCAAGAAAATAAGCTTTTGCAGGTTTTGAAGAAGCATAAGAAGGAGATTGGGTGGACATTGGCCGACATTCTCGATATTAGGCCGTCCATGATTTTGCATAGGGTCTCAATTGAAGTGGAAGGTGAAACAAAAGTAGTGAGGAAGCTCCTCAATCTTTTGAACTCCGATGTAGTGAAAAAGAAGATCACGTGCCCATTCGACACTTTTATTTATCGAAGATTCTTCTTTGATCCTGGAATAAAAGTCGAAGGCACTAATAAAAATTTCAAGTTCAATGGACATTACCCAAAGCTACTCCACGAAAGCCCCACTTTGAAAGAAGAAAATGTAGAAGATATCTCTTTGGGAAAGGCTTCTTATGTGATCACCTATCCTCCTTGACTACTCGGGTGTGTTCTTTCCTCTCTCTCCTCTCTTTTATTTTATGTTTGTTTCTTTCATTGAGGACAATGCATGTTTTAAGTGTGGGGGAGGGAATCATTTATTTTATTTCTTTTTGTTCTTTGTTTTGTTTTCATTCAAAAAAAAATTGCATTTTTGTTGAAAGTTTTAGACTATAGATTAATTTGAGGTTGGTTTGCGAAGACTTGGGAAAAATTCACAAGATCGGTATCGTTCTAACACCGTAAGTCTCCTGCATATGGAAATTGATTTGAATTTTTTATTATGTTTTAGCCTTAAATTCTCATTCTCTGACAGCTCTTGAGTAGTTTATTTCAGCAGTCGGCACCATCTCTCACACACTTTACGCAGGGAAGCCGATGAATATCAGTGAGTGTTCCGAAAAAAAGAAAAAAAAAAGAAAAAGGGAATGCACCTTATAAGTTTGGTGACCCTCACCCGGTCACTTAACCCAACAGTTGTGGAACCTTCAAAAGAAAAAGTTGAAAATAAGACTCTTTGTTAGTTGGTTCAGCGGTTTCTGGTGCTGAACTTGGTAGGGAGGATTACGGTCCGATCCCCTGCAACTACAATTGAGTAAACAAAGGGTTATGCCACGTAAGTACCAGAACCCCATTCAGAAAAGGATCAGAGTCACTAACCGGTCGTCTTGCTATAAGTGTGTGGAGATAACGGGCTTAATGTGATTGCGCCTGAATGAAAAAGAGCAAAAAGGATGAGTAAGTTAGGCTATGGTATAATAATATGATTTGAATTGGTTTGTGTATTTAGGAGGCTTATGTCTGCATAACTGTGGTTAGTGTTCTTAGGATGCCCTTAGTGTGCAATATTAGTACCTATCGATGCAAACTTATCCGAAGAAGATTTGTAGCCTAGGATGAGTAACTAATGATGTATTTGTGCTCTTTGTTTTGTTGTTCATTTTGCTCGGAGTGCAAAAGTTCAAGTGTGGGGGAATTTGATCAGTACATTTTTATGCACGTCCTTTCATGTTTGTACTCAAGCATTTCCTTGGTTTGTTTTGATTATTTTTATGTTTTAATGTGTTTTTATATTTTATTTTATTTTTAGCTTTATTTAATTTTCGCACTTTATTTTTCAGCTTTAGCAGTCTGCACGGAAACGATCATAACTGGAGTTCTGGGAGTCCGATTGAGGCGTTCTAATAATCACCGGAAAGCTAAGAAATAGAGCTACAACTTTTGTGTTGGAGTCGAAGTCAGATTCGGAGCCTATATTTCCCAGATTTTCGTTTTAAGTTGCAGCCTTAGTTTGTTTTAGTTTGGTCAATTGTGGGCCGGGTTCTGGATGTTTTTGACCCAGTTGGGTTATTATGACCCGAATTTCCTTTTGTCTTCTCTTTAGTCTAGGTCTGACCGTACAGCTACTTTTTCACTTTACACTTTTCACGAAATAATTTTGAGAGTTTTGTACGATTTCATGGAGAACTAATCCGTCTGAGTCGATCTACCGTGTTCAGGTTCTAATACTATGAGATTACTATAATTTTACAATTTAATTTCTATTCCTTTCAATATATTTTGTATTCTTGTATGCATAATTCAATTGTATGAAATATATTGATTCAATTTGGTTGATTGTATGATCCTAACATAGACACGTTATGTTTGCTTAATTCGTACCGTGTCTGATCGATCGTGTTTGCTTAATTCATGATAATTTATCCCGTTTGCTTAATTCGGACATTAGGATCGCACATCTCGCAAACCTCACCGCGCTTGTCATTGAGTTTGCATCCAAATAGGAATGGAATCTGCTTAAGATAGTGAAGTTATAATAATCGATGATTGGTAGGAACTGAATCGGTAGATTGACTTATTTTATAATCACTTTTTCAAAACAGCTTATTTCAATAATCGCTTTTTGTTAATCAGAAACCAAACCAACCCCCAATCCGATTTCAGTTAGTAATAACTAAGAATCCTTGAGAGACGATATTCGAGTCACTTGTCGCTATCTACAGTTTTATTCAAAACAACTCATTTTTGATCCGCGCGCGACAGCGGATCAGTGGTGCTTTAGTTTGAACAAGACCTCTTTCAATCAAAGCAGGGTACAACTCTGTGTAGGTCATTGGAATTGGATCAAACTGTGGAGCTCTTTGTACACGATTCTGATTATTGTTAAACTGTTGAGCCTGTTGTTGTTGAAACTGCGGGGTAAATCCCGGATTCGGTGCTGTATTAACGGCTGGTGCAATAGCAGCTATCTGTCGTTGACGATTGACATTTCCTCTTGGCCTCCCTTGGGATACCATGTCAACACTTTGTTCCTTCTTCTTTGGGAAACCACTTCCGAACTTTTTGGTTCCGCTTGAAGATCCACCTTCTTTAGTTAGACGTCCGGTTCGGACTCCTTCTTCTAGACGCATCCCCATGTTTACCATTTCGGTGAAATCACTTGGAGCACTAGCAATCAAGCGTTCATAATAAAACGGGCCAAGAGTATTCAAGAAGATCTTTGTCATCTCTTTCTCTTTTAACGGTGGATTAATCTGAGCAGCAGTTTCTCTCCATCGTTGGGCATACTCTTTGAAAGCTTCATGATCTTTCTGAGCCATGGATCGAATCTGATCTCTGTCTGGAGCCATATCCGAGTTATACTTGTATTGTCGGACAGAGGCCTCGCCTAGGTCATTGAAAGTTCGAATATTAGTGCTATCCAAGCCTGTGTACCACTTTAGTGCGGCACCAGTCAAACTGTCTTGAAAGTAATGGATAAGCAACTGATGATTATCTGCATAAGTAGACATCTTTCTAGCATACATCACAAGATGGCTTTGTGGACAAGAACTACCTTTATACTTCTCAAAGTCAGGGACCTTGAATTTAGCAGGTATTTGTACACTGGGAACCAAACATAGCTCCTGGGCATTCTTTCCAAAAAAATCTTTCCCACGAATAGCTTTAACTTCTAGCTGTATCTTGTTAAACTGCTCTTGGAGATCTTCCACAAGATTACGCTGATTTGTGCTATCACCTTGATCATGATAAATCTCATTGCCACCATAAGGAACTGTGTGAACCATAGGGGTCGGAACCGTCATAGTGGGTTGAGAAAGTGCCATAGTGATTTGGGAAAAAGTTACCCCTGAATGTGGAATAAACGCCGAACCTTGTGTAGCAGGCGCTTCAGTTGTGGTTGTTTGAACCCCAGAGAAATTATGGCGAAAACCTGCACCAAAGCTGAAAGGCGTGCCCCAACCTTCTGGCATGGAGAAAGATGGAATGCTGAATGCAACTGTAGAAACTGGAGTAGTGACTTCAGATGTCACTGTTGCTTGACTGTTTGGTGGCGGCTGCTGATTCTGTGCGGCCATTAGGGAGTCAACCAGAGTAGTGAGACTTTCCAATTTTTCCTGAAGGGTGGTCACTGTACCACGAAGTTCAATATTCTCTTGTTCAGAGTGTTCCATTACTCTTCTTCTGCTTGAACGAGTATTGTATCTGTGATCTGATTGCGAGCGCGGTCGGGAAACTTTGAGACGCGACAGCTTGACGATCTATTGGAGAAAGATCCAAAAGATGAGACTCTATACAACGGACTCGATATGCAGAATGATGTATGCAAAAAAAGAAATTTATGATTTTTCCAAACATTTTAAAGATTATTTTCTTGCAAACATTGGAACACAAACTGTGATTTTATTGAAATAATGGGAAAATGTTACAACATTGGAGCGTAGCTCCTTACAAAAGCAAATGATAAATAAAAAGCTAAACAATCCTAAGCATCTTCATCAGACGAAGAACCAAATGCATTGTGCAGCTTGAGCTTCATGATTTCTTTCCCATAGTAAGTTTTCAATTCGGCCTTTTCGGTCCTCAGCTTGTCAATAACATTCTTCCAGTCGTCAGGAGTTGGAGCGTTGCTTGTTGAGCCTTCAAGCTTTTTCTTACTTTCTTTGATGTACCTCTTGATTGCAGCGTCTTTCTGACGGATCTTCTCATATTTACAAGTGATTAAGTTTGAAAAATCAAATGAAAAAAACAAATTTTAAAGTATAAAAAATACTTAAAAATATGTCATTTTAAACTTAATTAAAAATGTATTAAATTAATATTTTTTTGTGATTTTTTTGGATGTTCTTAAAATATACCTATTAAATAAGAAGTGTAAAAAAAATGAAGTGAAAATGATGAATTTTGATTGGTTAAATAATTAATTGAAGTTGTAAAGAAATTGAAGAAAATAAGTATCAAAAAAAATTGGGTTTTGGTCCTGCCAGGGTTTGAACCCACGCCCTGAGGTTCACTACTCAAAACAACAACCAACTGAGCTGTGCGCGCAGCTTGTTTATGATACACACTCATTTAATTATATTCAAAAACAAGTATTTGAAACTTCTGAACAAAAAATGGCGCCAAGAACACATCCCTATTTTGATTTTGAATTTTTCTGAAACTGAACCAATTTGAACAAATAAAGGGTCTATTTCACTCGATTTTCCATAAGGAACATGATGGTGATCTTTAATTTCATTTATTTTTGTTCTAAGATGGTTAATTTTCTGATGAACATGAAGAACCCTAATATGACAAATCATTGTGAAATCGTGTATGATCATGAAATGATGCAATTGATTGAGGGTTATTATTCAGTGATGGTGCAGAAACAAGATGGTAACTCAATTTTTCATTTATGATGCATGTATGATAGAGTTTGAAGTTCATGAACACTTACCTTAAAAACGGCACAACTGAGGATCGAATTCTGCAAATGAGGGATTCCAGATGTTGTTTCTTGATCTGAACACCTTCAGTGGACCTTATGGAACATGTTTGGATGATTGGAATGAACTGAAAACCTCTGGACCAGTTGGTGATGCTCGATCTGCAGTAGGACTCAAGTGAGGATTAAACTTGGTGATTTTGGAGTTACAGGTCAGGGATGATGATTGGGATAGTTCATATATGGTACATGGATGGTGTTTGGATGGTTAGATTGGACAGAATTGAGCTTGAATGAAAATTGGCATGATAAGGCTTATGTTATGCATATTTGAGAAGTGAGGTAGTGATTCTGAGTTCTTGGTGTTTTTGGGGTGTATGGATGGATCAGACACATCATATATGATGTTTATGAGTTGTGGGAAGCATCACTTTGCTCAGAACTTCAAAGGTTTGGAGGTTGGGATTTCTACCTCACTTTGAAACTTGAAACTTGCAATTCAAGAAAGAAGAGAGAAAACCTATGATTGTGAGGTTTTGGTGTGATTTGAAGAGTGATTTGCACCTCTATTTATAGGCCATGGATTCTGAATACAAGCCCTTGCAAGTTGATCAAAGAAGTGATGATTTGGCTTAAGAGATAAAAAGGAATCTTTTACATTTAATGCAAAATGGTTAAAGTAACTTAACCATGGTCATTCTTCCAAGCTTCTTATCCTCTTCCATTCTGATCTTCAAATCAGAAAATATCTTCAATTATTGCCTTGATGCATCATTACTTGCATTATTTGGCAAATTGGTTCATAACTTAGTGAAAATGGTTTGAAATTTCAAGTGAAAATGATCACTAAATGCATAATTCAAAACCATAGCTATGCTCCATATTTTTTCATGCTCTTGGACATTTTGGAAAGCTCATATTACACACTTCAAAACCCTAGTTGAAAGTTTCTTCAAGACCTTTAAGGAAATGGGTGAAAAAGATCCATGAACTTTGAAGAAAATGAGATTTTAAGTGAATTTTTCAAAAGATACCAACTTTGAAGCTCCATATCTCTTAAATGGTTGATCTTTTGGAAAAAATTATATGTGACAAAGTTGTTCCCTTCCAAAGTTTGGAAAAAACCATTGAAAAACACTTAGAAATTTTTCTAAGTATAAAAGTCAAACTTTTGACTTTTTGATTCTTGATTGATTTTCTTGATTTTCCTTGATCAAATGACTTCATATATCATATATTAATGATTTGAAACTTCAAAAGTCATGGTTGACCAAAATTTCCAAAAAGTCAATGGTGATCTTGTATAGTTGACTTTTTCAGACGAATCGCGTTTCTGGAGATTTCAAATGAACCAGGCTATCCTCACCAAATGAATGGTATGAATGGATAATATTGAGGCATTAGAGGATATTGAGCTATGGTTTGAGTTGTGGCACCATGTCCTGATTAAAAAGTCAATGGTTCAGGTGAATTAGGTCAAAAACCCTAATTGTCGACCTGATGAGATTGATGACTGTGGATCTTGAATTGAGATGCAATTCCCATTGGATGCTGTCATAGGGATTATTTGAGGATGATTGAAACCTTTGATTGACTTCCTGGGGATTTCTAGGGTTTCCCAAATGTGATCCCTGATTTTAGTCCCTGATAGTTCAAAAAACCCTAATCTGATGATTTGAAATTTCACTGTTGATCAATCCTTGTGTAGGAGATGTCTTGAGCCAATAGATTAGGCCAAAATGATGTACTTGGGGTCTTGAGGTCATGTCCCAAGTCATTAGGTCAAATCCTGAGCAAAAGTCAGGGGTGTGCTATCTTCAGTCAAAACCCTAATCTGGTTGATTCAAAGCCTCTGAGCTTGTTGAAATGAATCTTTGAGGACCAGATGTTGATTGTTGGTGAAGATGGTTCTTTTGAGATGAAGGGAAAACAAAACCCTAATTGATTGTTGCTTGTACTGATGAGTGATTTCTTGATTAAACCCTGCTGAGTCACAAGTAGCAAACACAAGCTATGCAATTTGTTAGAGATGCAAATGATGCATATGCTATGATATGAGGTGGTATCTTAGGTCAAAAATTGGGGTATGACAGAATCATATTCTGAAAGAATATGACTCGAGCTTCAGAAAGTTCTTATCTAGAAGTATTGGCAGAAGTCATCTTGCTTCTATGATATATGATGTTTCGGGAAACAGAAGGTTTGGTTTTGGCTATGAGGGTGATACCTCACATAAATTTGAACCTATTGATGATCTGAAGATCACATACAAGCCATTGTATGATCAGTTCAAATATGGCCATGCACATGATATTAGGCTCACTTCACATGCACAGAAGTTTAACACTGTTCACACCAAGAAGCTTGTGACACATCCTAAGAAATATCATGCTGACAAACCTAAAGAATATCATGTTGTTCCTCCTGTTAAATATTTTGCTAAACCCAAGTTCAATCAGAACTTGAGGAGAACTAACAAGAAAGGACCCAAGAAATTGTGGGTACCTAAGGAGAAGATAATTTCTGTTGCAGATATCCTTGGCGGCAAAGAGGACAAAAAGAAAAATGTCATGGTACCTGAACTCTGGGTGCTCGCGACACATGACTGGAAGAAGATCTACATTCCAAGACCTGGTGCTTAAACCAGGTGGAGAAGTCAAGTTTGGAGGAGATCAGAAGGGCAAAATCATTGGTTCTGGAACCATAAGTCTTGGTAACTCTCCTTCCATATCTAATGTACTTCTTGTTGAAGGATTAACGCATAACTTATTGTCCATAAGTCAATTAAGTGACAATGGTTATGATATAATCTTCAATCAAAAGTCTTGCAAGGCTGTAAGTCAGAAGGATGGCTCAATCCTATTTACAGGCAAGAGGAAGAACAACATTTATAAGATTGATCTTTTTAATCTTGAGAAGCAGAAGGTGACTTGTCTTATGTCTGTTTCTAAGGAGCAATGGGTCTGGCACAGAAGATTAGGTCATGCTAGTTTGAGAAAGATTTCTCAGATTAACAAACTAAATCTGGTCAGAGGACTCCCAAATCTGAAATTCAAATCAGATGCTCTTTGTGAAGCATGTCAGAAGGGCAAGTTCTCCAGACCTGCATTCAAGTCTAAGAATGTTGTTTCTACCTCAAGGCCGTTAGAACTCTTGCACATTGATCTGTTTGGCCCAGTCAAAACAGCATCTGTCAGAGGGAAGAAATATGGATTAGTCATCGTTGATGATTATAGCCGCTGGACATGAGTAAAGTTCTTGAAACACGAGGATGAGTCTCATTCAGTATTCTTTGAATTCTGCACTCAGATCCAATCTGAGAAAGAATGTAAAATCCTAAAGGTTAGAAGTGATCATGGTGGTGAATTTGAGAACAAATTCTTTGAGGAGTTCTTCAAAGAAAATGGTATTGCCCATGATTTCTCTTGCCCTAGAACTCCACAGCAAAATGGAGTTGTAGAGCGAAAGAATAGGACTCTACAAGAAATGGCCAGAACCATGATCAATGAAACCAATATGGCTAAGCATTTCTGGGCAGAAGCAATAAACACTGCGTGTTATATTCAGAATAGAATCTCTATAAGACCTATTCTAAATAAGACTCCTTATGAATTGTGGAAGAACAGAAAGCCCAACATTTCATATTTCCATCCTTTTGGATGTGTATGTTTTATTCTGAATACTAAAGATCATCTTGGTAAGTTTGATTCTAAAGCTCAAAAGTGTTTCCTTCTTGGATATTCTGAACGCTCTAAAGGCTACAGAGTATACAATACTGAAACATTGATTGTAGAAGAATCCATCAATATCAGGTTTGATGATAAGCTTGGTCTTGAAAAACCAAAGCAGTTTGAGAATTTTGTAGATTTTGATATTGATATATCAGAAGCAGTAGAACCAAGAAGCAATGCTGCAGAAGCTGGCAGTCTCAGAAGCAATGGATCAGAAGATCAAGTTGCTGCATCTTTAGAGAATCTCAGGATTTCTGAAGAGCCAACAGTCAGAAGATCACCTAGACTTGCCTCAGCTCATTCAGAAGATGTGATCCTTGGAAAGAAAGATGATCCTATCAGAACAAGATCATTCCTTAAGAATGACAATTAGAAGCAGTGATCAGAATCAGAAGGCGTAAAGTCTATTGAAAATTTTACAGCTGTCATCTATTATCTGATGGTAAACACGTGTATGTACGGTTAGTACAAAGCGTGCAGTTGAAAAGACGCCGACCTAGGTAACTGTGTTAAATCATTTCATTTACTGTGTTCTCTCTCCTAATGTCATTTCTCATTAAATGCATAATGATTTCTTTATTTTCAAATCTTTTAAATAACCTGCTTCATCTTCATTCCCTCTTTTTCTCTCTTTCTCTCTCTTTTGTGCATCCCCTTCGTTGCATTTCTTTTTAAACCCTAGTTTTTGATTTGATCTCAAAGCATAATCATCATGAAATCATCTTCTTGTTCATCAAATTCAAAAGAAAGGCTCACTTCTACACAGATCCTTCTACGCAAATATGAGTATGCTCCATTGAAAACATGCTTAATACCCACGAAAGAACTGGAAGTTCTATGTGAATCTGCTGTGGACATCAACAACCTAAAAGCAAATGGCTTTAAGTGTGATGCAAGAATCTTTGAGCAAGGATGGTCTAAATATCTTGATAGATTGGTTGGTCCAATTTATCCTGAACTTGTGAAGGATTTCTGGGTACATGCAACGGTTACCCCAACTGCCATCATTTCATTCGTGCTAGGGCATGAAGTGGTTATCACTGAAAAGCTCATCAGGAAGCTGTACAATCTGAATGATGAAGAAGGTTGGTCTGGTTTTCGACATGCAACAGTTGATTGGTCTAAAGTTGAACAACAAATCTCTCAGACTTTTGGAATTGACTCTAATAACACAGGCACCTTAAGGCCGTTTTATAAAGTATGGGCTGAGATTATTCTGGGTTCCCTTCACCATAGAAAGAGAATGCTCTCCTCCTCCTACATCAGTCCGGATCACAAGTATACTCTTTTCTGCATTGGTAAAAAGACTGAGATCAACATCTCCCACATTCTGTTTGAGAATCTGAAGACTTCTATCTTTGAGTCAAGAGAAGACGAAAGGGCGAAGTACCCTCATATTTCAAGAACGACTATTCCTTTTGGAAGAATGATTTCAGACATTCTGATTGAAAGCAAAGTGCTGGACTCCATCAGAAAACTCAATGCGTCCCATTTTCTTGGAGTAGTTCAAGGTCCCATTTTCAATGGTGTGGATTTGTTCAGACTGGAACTCATTCAAAATGTACCTTCTGTGTGCATAAGCTTTCCTGACATCCTGTCAAGAAGAGTTGCTGTTGAAGGCTTTGCATCTTTGTTTCAAAAAGAACTGCATCAGGTTGTCAAGCTTTACCTGGAAGATTGTGTTAGGAAGCAATCAGATATTGATCCTGCTTGGATCCGTGGCAGAGTACTTCCGTCCAAGGCTGATCTTCTGAAGAAGGATCAGAAGGAACTAAAGGCTAGGCTAAAAAGAAAAGCCCGAGAAGATGAGGCTAAGAAAGCCAAGAAGTTTAGGGTCACCTATGATCCTGACAAGGTGGACTCTGACGAACGAAGGGATAAAAGGATCAGAGATTCCTTTCGCAGAACCAGATCTTCTCCTTCTGTACAAATCTCCAGGCAGGTTTTTACTCCACCTCCTTCTGTCCCTAAACCATCTCTCCAATCACCTCCATCTGAACCAAAAGTAAACTTCACTTTACCAAATCCTTCTCCATCATCCTTCTCCTCTCCCATTCTAAACCCCACACCTCTAAGTATTCTTCCCCCAACTCCTTCTGATAAATCTTTATCACCAATTCCCTTTACAAATACTTCATCCTCCTCTCAACCTATCCTTTCTGATATTCCATCCTCATCAATCATTCTCTCAGATATCCCCTCTTCCTCATCCACCGCACCTCCACCTTCTATATCCCATCCCTTACCTACCAGGAAATCCAAACCCTACTGTCTTCTCTACCCTGACTACAAATTCACCTTCAATCCGCCTGAACCTGAACCCTATACCCACCTGGAACTTTTCAGACATGAGGTGACCAGCAGTCTAGATCTTCTGAAGGATGCATTTCTAAATGGTCTGGATGATGTTTCTACAAGAAATCTCTGGAGAAGATTTCGCAAGGATTTTCAAGTAGAAGCAATGGGAGTACAGAAAAGACTAGTGGCTGCTGCCCCTGGTTACCTTCTGGAGGGTGATAATGGTATATACTACCATCCTCTCAAAAATTGTGTTGCTGTTGAGGAGAAGCAGTTTGTGGATGAATTGGAAGTAGCAAGATTGGCTGCTGCATTGGAAGCCAACCCTTGCAGGGAGATTGTGGTCTGGATACCTCAATATCCTGTTCTGCTCGGGGATTTCAAGACCCTCTTTGACTTTCTGAGGGAAAACCCTTCTAAGGAAGACCCAAGCTTGGTCATTCCAGAAGTTGTTGACCCACCAGAAGTTGAAGGTCCTTCTGCCCTCAGGAATCTAGCTGCCATTCTTCAGGCACTTGAGAATGGAGATTCTGAGATTCCAGCTGTAGATTATGGAGATGCTTTAATGCAAGAAGCAGATGCTGAAGATCATGTTGCTGAATCAGTTCCCGTTGAGGAAATCCCTGCAAATGATCTATCAATAGAAGCTACAGATCAGAATGCCATCCTTGTGGATAGAAGCTGTGAAGCCTCTTCTGATGAACCTTCCTGTCTTGCAAGGACTCTGGAAGTTCTTCAGAAGAACCAGGATGAGCAAAGCTCAGTCAATGCTGAGTTTAGAGCTTTCATAGAGAAGCAGAATGAGCACAACAATGGGGTTCAAGAGATGCTGGCCAAGATCTTGTCAAGGCTAGGGTCGTCTTAGATTGAGTCTTTGTTGTTTTGTTTTTGCTTTTGCTGCATCTGTTTTGTGCATCTTGTATTCTTTCTCTTCGTGTACTTCTGTACTTGTCTGCTTGAACTTCAATGAAAATCATCCTTTTTTCTTCCGTGTGTTTCTTTTTGTTTTTATCTGAATCTTTTATGTTTTTGATGATATGACAAAAAAGGGGGAGAAATATGTGATAAATGATTTGACTTAATCAGTTGCTTTGCTAACAGAACTTGCAAAGTTCTATGCTTTAAAGTATGTTGTTGCAGGAATCGAAGATTCAAGATCAACATGAGGAGCAACAAGATGAAGCAAGCTCTTGGATTCTTGAAGCAAGCTGAGTGCTATGAAGCTTCAGAATCAGAAGCAAGAAGGAAGATTGTTCAAATATTCTGATGATAGAAAATGATCTGAAACATTATGTCTATTTGTTCTAATACATTTTATATGGATCTGATACATTCTATATGGCTTATATGGCTCTGATACATATTATGTGTTTTCTGAAACATATTTTATGTTCTGATTCATTCATGCTGACTTTTGTCGTTTAGTTTTGTTCTGTAACATTTCAGGATGTAGAGATGCTCTGATGATGCTCTGGTACATTCAACAATGTTCTGATACAATCTAGCATGAAGTGATGAAAGAAGAAATTCAAAGTTCTGAAGCTGTCCAAATGGAAGCAAGAGTCAGAAGCTGTGAATGTTCTTAAGATCTAAAGAAATTCAAGTTCTGAAGCTGTCCGATGGAAGCAGAAGTCAGAAGCTGTGAATGTTCTGAAGATAAAAGAAATTCAAGTTCTGAAGCTGTCTGATGGAAGCAAGAATCAGAAGCTGTGAATGTTCTGAAGATCAAAGAAATTCAAAGTTCTGAAGTTGTCCTATGGAAGCAGAAATCAGAAGTCATGAATGTTCTGAAGATCAAGCATTGTGAACGTCTCTACCGAAATAATCAGGGAAGTCTTTTATTATTAAAATTCTTCCAGTATTAATTTCAGGGGGAGATTATTCATCTCAGGGGGAGATTGTTAATCTCAGGGGGAGACATATTCACATGCTTATGCTATAGCTGTGTAATTGTCTTTAGCCGTCTGCTCTTTCTGATCGCAAATTCATATCATTTATATATGTTTTTGTCATCATCAAAAAGGGGGAGATTGTTAGAACAAGATTTGTTCTGATCAATATTCTTAGTTTTGATGATAACAAGGATATGAATTTTGTGTGAGATAATGTGGTACTCTAATACATTGCAATTTCCCTTTCAGGAAATATTTAAAGAGTATGCACAAATCAGCGCTCAGAAGCTTTGTCTCAGAAGGTTCAGCATGCAACATCAGAACATGGTCTGGCAAGACATCAGAACATGGTCAAGGCAGAATCAGAACATGGGTCTATGGAAGCATCAGAAGAACTTGATATCAGAAGCAGAAGCACTGAAGTTCTCATGGTATCACGCTCAGAAGCACTTCAAGGTCAGAAGACAAGAAGATGCAATGCACCAAGCTGTTTGACTCTAATGATATTCAAACGTTTTATTCACAAACATCAGATCAGAAGAAAGTACAGGTGGCAGGCTACGCTGACTGACAAAAGGAACGTTGGAAGCTATTAAAGGCAACGTCAGTAGACACAACGTGAACAAGGCTCGAGGTAGTTGACAAAAGCGTGAAACATTAAATGCAATGCTGTACGGAACACGCAAAGCATTAAATGCTCCTAACGGTCATCTTCTCAAGTGCCTATAAATATGAAGTTCTGATGAGAAGCAAGGTTACGAATCCTGAACAAACTTATTTCTGAAAAACTTGCTGAAACGCTGTTCAAACTCAAAGCTCAGAAACTTCATCTTCATCAAAGCTCACTACATTGCTGTTGTAATATATTAGTGAGATTAAGCTTAAACGTTAAGAGAAATATCACTGTTGTGATTATAGCTTTTCAGAAGCATTGTAATACTCTTATTTAATTACATTAATTTGTAAGTAACTAGAGTGATCAAGTGTTGATCAGGATACTCTAGGAAGTCTTAGCTTGTGTCTAAGCAGTTGTAATTAGAGTGATCACGTGGTGGTCAGGATACTCTAAGAAAGTCTTAGCTTGTGTCTAAGCATTTGTTCCTAGAGTGATCAGGTTGTGATCAGGATACTCTAGAAGACTTAGTTGTGGGCTAAGTGGAAAACCATTGTAATCTGTTGCGATTAGTGGATTAAATCCTCAGGTGAGGTAAATCACTCCGTGGGGGTGGACTGGAGTAGTTTAGTTAACAACGAACCAGGATAAAAATAACTGTGCAAATTGTTTTTATCTTTCAAGTTTTTAAGACTACACTTATTCAAACCCCCCCTTTCTAAGTGTTTTTCTATCCTTCAATAATATGTTCTGATGCATGTTTTAGTTCTAAATATGCTCTGAAACATTATTGTTTTTGCTCTGATACATATTATATGTTCTGACACATATTTTATGTTCTGATTCATTCATGCTCTGACTTTTGTCGTTTAGTTTGTTCTGTGACATTTCAGGATGTAGAGATGCTTTGATGATGCTCTGGTACATTCAAAAATGTTCTGATACAATCTAACATGCAATGATTCAAGAAGAAATTCAAGCTCTGAAGCTGTCTTATGGAAGCAAGAAGCAGAAGCTATGAATGTTCTGAAGATCTAAGCATATGTGATCGTCTCAACTGAAATGGAAAATACTCAGGGAAGTCCTTTATTTATAAATTTCTTCCAGTATTTATTTCAGGGGGAGATTATTTATCTCAGGGGGAGACATATTCACACACTATGTTTATATACTTATGCTATAGCTATGTAATTGTCTTTAGCCGTCTGATATTCTGATTGCAAATTCATATCATTTATATATGTTTTTGTCATCATCAAAAATGGGGAGATTGTTAGAACAAGATTTGTTCTGATCAATATTCTTAGTTTTGATGATAACAATATTATATGAATTTTGTATGAGATAATGTGGTACTCTAATACTACGCAATTTCCATTTCAGGAATCACATAAAGAGTATGCACAAAATCAGCGCAAGAAGCACTGACTCAGAAGGTTCAGCATGCAACATCAGAACATGGTCTGGCAAGACATCAGAAGATGGTCAAGCAGAATCAGAACATGGTCCATGGAAGCATCAGAAGAACTTGAGATCAGAAGCAAAAACACTGAAGTTCTCATGGTATCACGCTAAGAAGCACTTCAAGGTCAGAAGACAAGAAGATGCTCTGCACCAAGCTGTTTGACTCTGATGATATTCAAACGTTGTTTACACAAACATCAGATCAGAAGCAAGTACAAGATGGCAGGCTACGCTGACTGACAAAAGGAACGTTAGAAGCTATTAAAGGCAACGTCAGTAGACACAGCGAAAGCAAGGCTCGAGGTAATTGACAAAAGAGTGAAACATTAAATGCAATGCTGTACGGATTACGCAAAGCATTAAATGCTCCCAACGATCATCTTCTCAAACGCCTATATATTAAAGTTCTGATGAGAAGCTGAATATAACACTTGCGCAAATATACAGAAACGCTGTCAAATTCAAAAAGCTCTCAAACTTCATCTTCAACCTCACTACATTGCTGTTGTAATATATTAGTGAGATTAAGCTTAAACTTAAGATAAAATCACAGTTGTGATAATAGCTTTTTAAGAAGCATTGTAACTCTTAAAAGAATTTGTTTACATTAAGTTGTAAGAATTAGAGTGATCAGGTTGTTGATCAGAATACTCTATAAAGTCTTAGAGGGTATCTAAGCAGTTTGTTCCTAGAGTGATCAGGTTGTGATCAATATACTCTAGAAGACTTAGAAGTTGTCTAAGTGGAAAACCATTGTAATCTTGTGTGATTAATGGATTAAATCCTCAGGTGAGGTAAATCACTCCAAGGGGGTGGACTGGAGTAGTTTCGTTAACAACGAATCAGGATAAAAATCATTGTGCAAATTGTTTTTATCTTACAAGTTTTAAAGCTACACTTATTCAACCCCCCCCCTTTCTAAGTGTTTTTCTATCCTTCAGAAAATGCATAGGATTAGAGTACCACATTGTCTTATACAAAATTCATATACATTGTTATCATCAAAACTAAGAATATTGATCAGAACAATTCTTGTTCTAACACCTTAAACACAAACATAAAAATGTCTCGCATTAGGCCAGATGGATGTCACCGAACATCAATGAAGTGTCTCGATCCTGAACCGGAATACCGCATAAAGGATGGGCATATCATTTTCTCTCCCGTCAAACCCCACGTGCCGGTGAAGTTTCGAAATATCCATTCCTTCGACCAACTCAAGAGGACTATCATGTCTTTTTTAGAGAGGGAGTACAAACCCGGAGAAGAAACCAAAAGGATCCAGAGGCTTAGAACAAGGACCTCGTTTGAAATCGGAAAAACGGAACGTTGGTGGGATGAAGTGAAATACGACATTGATTTCATTCAAATGATGCATGGAACATATGACATTGTCTTAACCGTTGTAATTTCTTAGATCTCTTAGTTTTCTTAATTTTCTCTGTAATATCGATTAATCAATAAATCAATGCAATGTCTTTTATAGTTAAAAATGTTTCTGCTCTGGTTTTCTGGGTCTGGGCTGATTCCGTAGATGCATATACGGAAGACTTCCGTAGGTGCATCTACGGAACAGAACAATGTTAAACAAAAAAAAGTTCTTCCAGAGATACATCTACGGAAGCACGATGACAAAATGATCAAATCGACAAAATGATCAAATCGATGGTGCGTAAAATGGGACACGTGAATATCTTTTCTTATACTACTATAAATTATTTTTCTTTCACATTTCTCTTAGAAAAGAAAAAGAAAATAATATATTTCGATAGCTCACTAGTGTCAACCGAAAATCATGCCATTTTTATATTTAATTATATAAAATAGAAACGAATGTGATTTTCCTTTGAATTTTTCATTTTTTGAAAACTTGAATCTCCTAGAATTTAATTTCCCTCACTCCCGCAGATCTAGCATTTCTCTCCATCCTCTCCAAACTCAAATCAGTTCACATTTTCCTTTCTCACCCCCCAAATCCACCAACCTCACCTCTCTCCCACTATCTCTTCCTCCATTCACCTTTTCCACTCACATTCCAAAATGAAGAACACAAAACCTCAAAACCAACCAACCCCTTCAAGATCTTCCACATTTTCAACCCATTTACAAATGGTTGAACTCAAACACAAGATCTTAACCTCCCTCTCCAAACTCTCCGACAGAGACACCCACCAGATAGCCGTCGAAGATCTCGAAAAGACCATCCTAACCCTCTCCCCCGACGCCATTCCCATGATCCTTAACTGTCTATACGACGCCGTTTCAGACCCCAAACCCTCCATAAAAAACGAATCCCTCCGTTTACTGTCATTCGTTTGCTCCTCCCACCAACACCTCGTTACGCCTCACCTAACCAAAATCATCTCCCATATAGTGCGGCGGCTTAAGGATACTGATTCGGCTTCGCGCGACGCTTGCCGAGACGCGATTGGAGGGATTGCGGCCTTGTATTTAAGAGGAGAGAACAATGGGAGTGGTGGTACTGGTTCTCTTGTTGGGTTGTTTGTGAAGCCGTTGTTTGAGGCAATGGGGGAGCAGAATAAAGGTGTTCAGGCTGGAGCGGCTGTTTGTATGGCGAAGATAGTTGAGTCTACTGCTGCTGTGAATGAAGGGGATGTGGGGGTTGTGCCGGTGGGGGCGTTTCAGAAGATGTGCCCTAGGATCTGCAAGCTGATTAATAACCCTAATTTCTTGGCTAAGGCTGCGATTTTGCCTGTGGTGGCTGCATTGTCTCAGGTTTGATGTCAAATGCTGATGTTGTTTGATCACTTTGTTCTTGTTCTCATGATTGTTCATATGAATAATGAAATGGTTTATTACGGAGTTTAATGTAAATGTATTGGCAACTTTATCTCATCATGTAGATATTTGTTGAAATATTAGGAAATAATAATCTATAGTTAGTAACTTAGTAAAAAATTATTTTACACATCCAATAAAATCTCGTCATGGAGATACTTTAGGAAGCAACATAACACAGTGACGTCTTGTTATGATTTGTTTGGATATTGCACTTGCCAAACGTACAACAGAGGTTGGAGAGAGTCGGCTAATGTAGATAGTAAGAGACTCAATGTATGTATAGTAGGGTTTTGTGGAATTAGTGAATCAGTCTTCCAAGCCTCAGTTGGAGTATTTATGGGGACCTTTTGGGCCGGATCAGGAGGAGAGAAACAGTTTTCTCCTAGTTTCCTGGTGAAGCCGTGGAAATGGGAAAGGATGGTTCTTCCTCAGATTGTGGGGAAACCGTTTTTCTCCCTTTGTGTGTAACCACTCAAACTGCTATCCCTGGGGCACCTCACTAGGCACGTGCTGGTAGTGGATGAGGCACGGATCCTAAACTGGGCTGGGTGACCTAGGCCCAGTCGGGAAACTTGGTGCGTGCCCGCCCAGTGTTGCTGCACATATTGTTTGGACTGCTTTATCATGGGCTGTTCCCTTTTAGACCCAAGAAAATTATCATAAATTTGGTGACTGCAAGTGATTATTCTAATGGTGAAGGTTATTTCTGTTGATGATCTGCCCGACTCCACTAATTTTCTTCTTGACTACATCTACATGGTGGTAAAAACTAGAGAGATCCATATTAATTTATATCTGTTTTGTTAACCTCATAATGTGTTTGTCGGACTTGGCAGGCTGCTGTTAGTTATTGTCTTTCATAGATTACCAAATTATCATTTTGTGATAAAAGACAAATATTGAAATAAGATTAAGAGTTAATTGAGTATCAATTGCAGGCTGGGGCAATTGCACCACAAAGTTTGGATAACTTGCTATCTAGCATTCATGATTGCCTCTCCAGTAGTGATTGGGCAACACGCAAAGCAGCAGCAGAAGCATTAAGTTCTTTGGCTTTGCATTCAAGCAGTTTGATTACTGATAAAACGGGGCCTACAGTTGCATTGCTCGAGGCTTGTCGGTGTGACAAGGTAGGTTTTGCAATGCAATTTTTTTATCATTTCTTGCCAAGCCATATTTGTTTTCCGAGTCACTCATTTTGAATGCCACATTATTTTTAAATATCTTACAAATCTTATTTTCATGAAATTATCCGTCTCTGAAAATGAATTAGTTCAATAGTGTAAGGAAATCGTGTCCCCAAGCCATAAAAGGAGGTGACCACATAATATATGTTTTTTTCTTGGACTTAGTTGGGTGCATTATAGTGTATGATGTACCTCTTTTAAATCGTACTAAAAGAATCATGTGCCTGCAGAAAATTGATAGCATATTCTCGTGACTAGGCTAGTCGGTATCTATGACAAATGTATCACATCGAGTCAGGGCTGAGAACTAGTTGCCCTAGAATGGTAGATTTGTAATTTGTTGAAGCTTCGTTACTTGAGAACTGTGTTTCTTTTTAACAGTGTTGTTAAATTGCATCTATACTATAGCTGCGCTATATCGATATAGCGCAGCAGACTTTGGACAAACTACTATTGTTCAATGATACACTATGTAGTACACTATGTATCACTATTCTGTTGTGGAACTTTAACTATTCGCTATTTTCTACTATCTGTGATTAACAACACTGCTTTTTTATTCGTCTAATTATTTTCAGAAAAAAATTATTATTGATTGCAGATAAGACCTGTGAGGGATAGCATGACAGAGGCATTGCAGTTGTGGACAAAAATTGCAGGGAAAGAAGATGGATCTTCTCATGATTCAAAGCCTTTGTCGTCAGGTAAGCACATTTAATTTGTATGTGTAATCCAATCATCAACCACTTTGTCTTGATTTATCTTTGTAATAATTTTTTTGTGCTTTAGATGCTGGGAGTCCTGAATCAGCTGTTTTGTCAGAAACCAGTGACCTGAAAAAGGTGAATCCTGATGAGAGGAAGACTGATCCATCAGTAAAAGATATACCAACCAGTTCTTCTAACACGGATTTGAATTCTAAAGCCAAAGCGGCTAGTGTCTCTGAGAAGGCAGTTGTAATTTTAAAAAAGAAACCACCTGTCTTAACTGACAAAGTACTAAACCCAGAATTTTTCCAAAACCTTGAGAAAAGGAGCTCCGATGATTTACCAGTGGAAGTGGTTGTTCCTCGCAGATGCCTCAATTCTTCATCCTCAAACAACGAGGAAGAGTCAGAGGCAAGTGCTAAAGATTTAAACGAAAGAACGAATCCCGTTGGAAATGTCCCTAATGAAGGCTTTCATCGATCTCTCAATAATAAATATCTTGGTTTAGAAAGAGGAAATGATGGGAATTCAAGACAAAGAAATTATGACGACTTTGCCCATGACAGATACTCTGAGAGGAGAATGAATGTGAAAGAACTAAGGACAAAACCAAACGATACAAATGACAGGACTGAAAATGATCAGAGAGAGGGTTCCTCTAATATTGCAGGTTTTTCTAGATCTGATGGTCAATCAGAAGTACCCTTCTCCAATAATAGAGGAAACTTGTTGGCCATCCAGAGACAGTTAACACAGCTTGAAAGACAACAGGTTCATCTGATGAACATGCTGCAGGTAGGTTTTGTATGGCCCACAAAATCAGTTCTAGTATATATTATTCTTCGTAAGTAATAAATAATAAATATTTTAACAACTTTGCAGGATTTCATGGGTGGATCTCATGATAGCATGGTGACTCTAGAGAACAGAGTACGAGGTCTTGAGAGAATTGTTGAAGATATGTTACAAGATTTATCTATATCATCAGGCCGGAGATTCGAGGGATCATCCACTAGCCTTCTAGCAAATATAATGGTTTTAATGATTACTCCAATACCAAGTATGGAAGAGGTGGTGATGGACGCATCCCATATAATGAAAGATATACCCAAACTGACGGGAATGCTTTGGGTATGAGGGGAAGAGGGCCATCTTGGAGATCTGACATGCCTGAGGGTTGGGATTTTCCTGGGTATGGTGCTTCTAGGAATGGCCAGATTTCCTCAAGGAGGGCTTTTGGTGGTAGTTCTGTTGATGGAAGATCACCAAACTCATTGCATGAGAGTGATCAGGGGGGCAGCAGGAGAGCTTGGGATAAAGCAGCAATGCCCATCCGGCTTGGTGAGGGGCCCTCTGCAAGAAGTGTTTGGCAAGCTTCTAAAGATGAAGCTACCTTGGAAGCAATTCGGGTTGCTGGTGAAGACAATGGACCATCTAGGGCAACAAGAGTAGCAATCCCTGAAATGACTGCAGAAGCTCTGGCTGATGACAGTGTTGGACAAGAGAGGGATGCAATCTGGACTTCCTGGAGTAATGCAAATGACGCCCTTCAAGCAGGTGACATAGATTCGGCCTTTGCAGAGGTGTTGACAACAGGAGATGATCGTTTGCTTGTAAAACTAATGGATAGAACAGGTCCTGTAATTAATGAACTTTCAAATGACATTGCATGTGAGATCTTGTATGCCATCGGACAATTCTTACTGGAGCAGGACCTGTTTAACATCTGTTTGTCTTGGATTCAACAGGTATGACTTCTCTTCTGTTTAAAATTTGTTTTTATTAGTCATAATATAGAATCTAATCATATGAATTTCTCATTCAACATAAGGCTCTTCATTTCCCAAATATATATAAATGGATGATATTTCTATTTCTTTGGATATTTTATAAAAGTCAAAACTAGTTTGAATTTGCCGGAATAAATCATCTATAAAATTGACACAACATTACTGGCGGGTTTCAATGTCTATAAACCCTGCCTTCCGTGCTCCAATGCCAGAGAAATTGGACAGAATGGGATCGATTAACTCTGTAAAATCGTTGGGGTGAATCATTAAGTTATTTGATGAATTAGGCCAGATTTTTTGGACCCTATTTTTAATAAAATGAATCTGGGTCGGGTTATTATGATAATACATATGGGCAGCATCAGTTAGGCGACACCACACAGCCACTGGTCTATCGTTTTTAAAGGTGTGACTGAAACAGAGGATGGCACCGCTCAATTTTGCGATGGAGTTTGCGTACGTAGAGGAGCAACAGCGAAGAGGTACGGACACAATAGAAATAGAAGAAGATGAAGTCGGGGAGGCATTATTAATTAGAGAAATATTTAATCAATAAATAAATGAGGGAATAGAGGGTTGAAAAGTCAAACAATTTGAAAAATATGAAATCCAATACATTGGAAAGTGAAGAAGTGTTATCAAGGCACTTTGCAAAACCAAATGACAGGGCTGTATAACACACATCACCTGTGACTGTTGAAAATATAATATGATTTTTTGATAAAAAAACGAAATAATAACAATAATAGTAATAATAATAAATCCTCAAAAAAAAAAATACATCATATTAATAGAAAATAACTGGGCATTTTAGGCCCACTACATAAAAAAGCATAGAAAGACAATAAATTAAACTTTTTACCCTTAAATTTGCTATGAACTAATAGTTTTGTAGTTAGTTTAATGTTATGATTTAAAGATTATTTTCTTTACTATGATAATTTTTATGTATATGTATATATAAGTATATACTTTTTATATTAGTAGGATCTTCCTATCCATGTTAGGCTCCTCTCTCCTGATCCTACATGGAGTCTTGTTTTTTACAATATTGCTCCTGATGGTTTTAATGACAGATCTCAGCGGTGCAATCTATTAATACAGTTTTATGTTTAGATGGGGAGGACTGGGATACATTTTGTTTCTTCTGCATGGTCACCAGCTAGACAAAATAATATACTTAGTCAAATGACATAGATCCCCCCTTCAATGAAGATCATCATGTTACTCAAGGCCGTAATTTATTTTCCTATTTAAGCAGTCATTATTTGTGTTGCAAGATCTTTTTTGAAAACTTACTTTTGGGGATTTTTTGCATCCCCTTGTCTGAAATAACAATTTAGCATATGATACGACATGGTTATGGTCAATCTGTTTGTAACTGGCAGGTTTGTTATTTCTTTTGTATATATACCAGATTTCAAAGTAATTTTTTCTGTTGGAATAAATTTCCTATGAAGTGATTTTATCTCTAAAGTGAGATGGAATAATGATTAACCATTATTTAATTTAAATTACACTGTATTCTTAACCCATTAAAATTCAAAGAACAATATAACCTTATTGCTTTAGGTTAGAACCGTGTTATTTGGAATGGCATCTCAAGATTAATAGAATCTTACCTTTTTACCTTGAAGATGCATTTGAATAATGTGGTTCAGAAAATTATTGATTATAGTATAAGATAACACATTAAAAAACATATTCATTTCTTGAACTTTTAACAGTTCTTCATCTGTTTAGCATTTGGTGACTCCACTGCATTGTACGCAATGCTGCATTTGCCTTCCTTTTTTGGAAGCTTTATATCTTTTTCATGAGGCTTAAGAAACTAAATTTGTGATCATAATGTTCAGTTGGTGGAGGTATTATTCGAAAACGGCCCAGATACTTTTGGTGTTCCCATGGAAGTGAAGGAAGAGCTTTTGCGGAATTTACACGATGCTTCAACAGATACCGCTGAGGGCTGGGAAGGTGTTCCTCCAGATCAACTTTTATTGCAGTTGGCATCAGGCTGGGAAATTGATCTGCAACATCCTGACAAATAAGCTCATAAAGAACAAACTACGCAGATACATAGATTCTGTCCCATTTTAACTTGATTGGGGACGATAACCTTGATTGATGGTTTCTTTGAGTGTACAATTTGAAATATATGTTATTCGGGTTTTAGGCCTGCAAGTAAAAATTACAATGACACAAATTCATGCTCTCTTTTTTTGCTGCATATTGGTGACTGGGCAGAGCAATGTTTGTTGTCAGTGCCTAATTAGGCTGCTTAAAATTAAAATTGTGTAAATTGAGATGAATGAACAAATCTTCCATGTAATTACATTCGTTGAAGTTTGAAATGTTGAGGATGATGCACTACTGGATACTGGGTATGGAAACACTATTTTTGTTATTCTTAAGCATGCTCTTTAATATTTATTCCAATTTCTATTTGGAATTTGAAACCCATATTTGAAAAACATTAAATACCCTAAAACTTGTTTGATTTGGTAATAAAATAATATCAATGTTATCATTTTTTTTTTTTTGGTGATAATCAATGTAATCATTTTGATTCATGTTTTAGATATTTTAATAAGTGGCAGGTACTGTATATTTGTATATCTAATCTTTCATGATTATCTTCTAATAATAAAAATGTGATTTCGAAATTGAAATTGGAGTAAAAAGGAGTTAAGATCCTAGTGCTATAATGTAAGAGTTAACTTGAATTGCAATTTAGAATTTAAGTTTTATTCTTGAAAATAGATTAGTTAATAGTTTAAATAGTTAAGATTACAATATTTTATTGAAACATTTGATAAAAAAGATCATGGAATTAGTTTTTAATCTTGTAGCTTTTACCATTTGAAATAGTTTTTAATCTTGTAGCTTTTACCATTTGAATTAGTTTTTAATCTTGTAGCTTTTACCATTTGAATTAGTTTTTAATCTTTGTAGGTTTTACCATTTGAATTAGTTTTTTAACCTGTAGCTTTTACCTTGTTATTTCTTTCATTTGCATCTTTATTATTTTAATAAAAATTCATTCTCACCCTTTATATTTTGTTATAATTTAAATTAAAGTAAATGTGTTTTAAATAACAGAATAAGAGAGATGAAGCATTGTTTCTACAGAAATAGTTTTATTATATTTTGGATCAATATAACTAAATTCATTGCTATTATTTTATGTGTATTTGTTAAATTTCATTACAAAATTTATATATAAATGTTTAATATATTTTTGTGTTATGTTTAATTTTACATATATATTTATAATATTTTGATGGATTTAATAATATGTTTATTTTTATCAAATAAAAAATAATTTAATAATATTATATAAATGATATGTTTTTAATTAAGAATGTTTTTTTTATATCATTTTGCATTTATCAGTCAATGTAACTGCTAATTTACCAAACACTCAACTCATCAACTATCAGTCATAAACTATAAGTTACAAGTCATCAATTATAATCTATCAGTTATCAATCATCCGGTATAAATTACCAATCATCAATTATAAGCTATCAGTTATCACTCATCAACTATTGGTTATTTTTACCAAATAGAGCCAAAGAGTGTTAAGATGCATATCATGTAGGGAAGTGTTCTTCCCACCCTTAATGGTGGACAACCACCCTTACGAAACCCTAAAATGTCATTCATTTGTCCGTATTTTAAAATTCATATGTACCTATTACATACCACACCATCATCATCAATGAGCCACCCTTAATTTCCCAAAAATAGATTGGAGTTATTAGAATAGATTCCACCCGTTATTGGAATTGGAAATAAGCAATGACATGACCAAAATTGAAAAAAAAGTCTTGATTAAATTGATTCTAGAGGGTGAGTGAATCGACTCCAATAAGTGGAAACAAATCAATGGTAAAAAAATTTAATTGATTTGATTCCAAACCTGTGTGAATTGATTCAAACATACTAGAAAATTGAAAAAGACTTAATGGAATCGATTCCAATATTGTTTGAACCAATTTCAAGTATCGTTTGAATCAATTCCAATTGTTGTTTGAACTAGATCATGCATTACCTTGAATTGATTGATTGAAGGTTGACTTTAGTCAATTTTTCATTATATACATGTAAACCATATTATTTATGTGTGATGAAAGATTCAACGAGGAACTAAAAAAATACGATAATATACAATACGCAAAGCATCAAAACAACGATAGTATATAATACACAAAACATCAAAACAATGAAATAATTGATAATGCTCTTGAGGGAAATTTCACTTTCTTGGAATTAGATGACCATTCAAGGGATGTTTGTGGTATAAGACATTCTGGTTTCAAATAAACTTGAACTATATGTTGTGATTTTCAAATAAACTTAAACTTGAACACATAATGCGCTCGACTTGATTTTGAGGCAGACCATTTCGATGTAAGAAAAATGTTTCTAAAAAACCATATATTGTCATATCAATACACACTTGGTTATATGCACTTGTTATAAGATAAACCATTTCAAAGAAACACGTCTATTTTACCTTCGGTGTTGCATCGTTAAGACAAAGAATAAGCAGATCGAGAGTTTCATTATTTTGTTCTTTTCCCCGCATAGCCTCGTGTATGATTTCTTGTGGGTCTTCAACTCTTTGATAATATGTTGACAGACAAGGGTATGATTCTCCTCTCCCTTACCTAGTAAAGCTGAAAAAGCGCGATAATTGCAGTTACCGTCACATCTAATATAAACAACTCAATTAATGTGTATGTGCATAAAAAATGCATCTCTTCAATGTGTATCTTTAATAGAACATTTTTTTGGATTGTGAAATGGATAATCCAAATAAAGTGAGTCAACATGTTCGAAATAGAATGGAGACCTCCTGGTCGAATTTTCACTCAGTGTTGGTTTGACCTTCTTAGGAGCACCCTTAGTTTTTACCAGCTCTACAAATGGTTTCATATCTCTGGTTTCTAGATAAGCTATCTTTAGTAGCTACTATTTGATGTGCAATTTCATTTTATAATCAACTTTCGAAAAAGTTCTTGAATCATCACTCATTCTGTTATAATAGATATATCTGATTTACCTTCATTGGTCACACCATCATCATTAAATAGAAGTCATTTGCAATGTGTTTGTACCTGATCTATATGTATGGGTCGATCAAGTTACATCTTCTTTGAAATGAAACAAGCACACAGAAGACCATATTTTCTTCTAAATGTACAATCATACTTGAAGCTATATGGATCTATTTTCTCTGCTCGCATAACTTTGTGATGAATAAAGTTCAATCCCGCTCGAGATATATAACCAACCAACTGTAAATACATATTAGTGTCTTTGAATTTATGTTCTAATATTGAGATGTTGCAACCAAATGATGTTTATGCTGATTTTGAATCATTTAATTTGTTGATTCTCAATCCTTACACAAACCCCTTTACTATTTCTCAACCAATTCTTCAATGTAGCATAAGCAGATTCAACTCTATTAGTTATAGTATTTCTAAAGTGTCTGATCTGATGAGTCCATGCACAAATAATTTTCTCCTTCACCTAGTGTAATACAGCGCTTTCGATATATTGCAAGAAATCAAAATATTTTGCGCAAACCTTTTTGAATTGCATGACATATCCGAAATATAAATCAGATGTAGAAGAATTTATTATAACATTCCTGTCATCCATTATGCTTTCCAAAATTTGACTAGGTTTTACCATTTTCGCATCTACACCTTTGATTTGTTTGGTCTCTACCACGGATTTAAGTCTACCTCTCACATTTTTTATATGATGCTTACACAGGAAAGCTTATGATGTAGGAAACATTGCAATCAAATTTATCAGTTCGGTATTGTGATCGGTGACAATCACCAGTGACATGTTTTATTGCTCTTTCAAAATTTTCGACAAACTTCTAAATCCCATTTAACATTATCCTCTTTTACACATTCTGAAAAGTGCCAAGTCAACTGAATAAGTCATATATGTTGAAGTAACACCAACAATGTTTTAGAAGAAGTATGTACTTATTGGTCTTATATGTTGAATCAATTATCAACATAGTATTAAACAATTTCATGGAATAGATATGAACCCAAAATATATCTTGAATAGTTTTTCTATCCTTACACACTTTGTGCGTAGATACATATTAATCATCATCCAATAGTTTCAACAATTGTTGTATCCCAAATCTTAGATCCCTTATCGCCTTGTTGTTTCAGTTGCGAACATTGTATACTTGCATAATATTTGATACATTTTTGGATATTTTCCTTTTGTAAGTTTTGAGTATGCTTATGGGTTGAACCATGTTCAATGTCATGCCATAAACAAGTTTCTTCTCTTCAGCATTCAAAAGGCATGCAATCAGATGACCAGTTAACGTGTGATCTAAACCATGATTACGTACACCACAAATCACATTAAATGTCCATTCATTATTTTCTTTATGGTACCCGGACAACTTAAAAGGACATTCACGTTTCTTCGTTCCAGTGTCATCGCGTTTCAACTTTTGGATAAGTTCATTATACTTGTTAATTCTTCCGCATCTCATTGTAACAAACATATGTGTTTTGTCAAAACTTAAATGTGATCTCCCAATAACAATGTCAAACCCTAATTTGACAACTTGTGTGCAGTCTCATTCAAGCATATGTTCACGTAAATTAAACTCAAGTTCATTATTGGTAGGTTCTTTCTAAACATCAACGTGGAGAACAACTTGTTGGGGTAATTCTGGATCATCATCCTTAGATGCATTAGCTTTAATCAGGACATCAAGGTGTTTGATCACAACATCAAGGTTCACCATAACTACAAGCAATAAATAATAAGACAAATACAATCAACATTGAATGAATCTGATTTCTAAAATCCGGATTTCAATCTTCGGATTACGCGTTCGTAGTACAAAAAGAAAAAACTAGATTATCTATATGATGATCAATGACATAAATGTCAATTACCCGTAATTCCAGACGATTTTGCGCCTTTTGATGTTGAAATATAGTTAAGTGTTATTTGCAAGTGAAAATCTTGAATAAGAATACAAGGAGATTTTGAAAGGGTTTAAGATTTTTTGTGTTATGATCATAAAAATTATTACCCACACAAGGTAATGCAACATTCGTTTTCCTGCCTGATGTTTTCGAATTCCAAAATACAAACGACATATCCAAATTCCAAAATCTTGACTTTTTAAAACTTGGATGGTGGTATGTTTCTGATGAAAAGCTTTGTTGATTTGTTGTGTTGTGGTGCGCTCAGATTTCAATCTTTTAACGGTGACAGAGCATTTTTTTCCATAGTGTTTCGGAGCACTACATGAGGTGTAGTGAACAATTCATACTGTTGACGAAGATTAATTATTGTTAAACTACGATAAAAATTTAACATCTATAACTATAGTTGTGTTTATGTGTTGACTCGTCCTGTTTAATTCTTTATGTATACATTAAACTGATCGATCTGATCTATCTGTAAATAATAACGAATTTTGATATGTTAGTCGGAGTGTGATCCATGTTAGTCTTTAGTTAAACAAGATAATTAGTGACCTATATAACAAAATAAAATAAAATAAAAATATACAATCAATTAAGAAGAAGAAAACATAATAATTCAAATAAATTCATTAATCAAGCATGTAACTATTAAATAAATGTGAAAAAGTCCATGCAAGTTCCAACTTATGAGAGTTCCAACAACCTAGTCATAACTCCCACAAGCACAGACCAATTCTCCTTTGTGCTCACCATGAACAACCACCTTATTGATTCTTCAATCCTTGCTCGAACTGTCTTTCAATTCTAACCTCGACAAGTTTGGTGGTTTCCTAAATTTCAAACAATAAAGTAAATAATGATATGATATTGATACTCATGGTTTACCTTTAATCAATAAGGAGAAGGAAGAGCTATAAATTATGAATTAATCAAATTGTTGGCTACAAAATTATGCTGATAAATGCAATTTATAACCAATATCAGCATCCTAATTCAAATATATTACTACAAGTTCACATACCAATACCATGCTCCACCTAATAAATCAATATATCATTATTTTCAAACAAAACAACATGGGGATGTAGCTCAAATGGTAGAGCGCCCGCTTTGCATGCGGGAGGTACAGGGTTCGATCCCCTGCATCTCCATTTCAACTATTTTTTCTGTTCGCCCAGTGAGGAGTTGCTGCGAGTCATTCGTGGTTGGCAAGGCAGTATGCTCGATCATATCACGGCATCTGCTTCTGTTATCTAAGCAGTGTCGATTCTTACAATTAAACCTTACAAGTTTATATTTCAACACAAGTTTGTTTTTTATTTTTGGTCTAGAACACTGGCTTGATTTTAAAATGAAAATTTTGATGTAATTATCATTTATCTAGTTTACTTGTTTGTGTTGCAATTTAGTGTTTTGAGGAACAACCATTGTGACTCAATATGAGCCTATTGTCTTTTTGTAATTTTTTTTTTATTTCACCTTTTTAGTTTTAGAACTCTAATAAAAACTTATATATTTAAAATTATTTTTACTTGTGTATGTATTAATTTAATATTACACAGGCTAAAACTGATTCTCGAGTTTGACAAATGAGATAGAGTTTGAACAAATGAGATTTATATACAACAAATTCAACAATACAAAATGATACATGGTTGCACAAAACCTAGAGCCACATTGTAAAATGACTCAAAACTAAACCCAAAACGACCTTGTAATTTAAAAACCGTGAAAGTAGAGCTAATAAATGTTAACACTATTGATTTTTCCTTTCTGCTTCTTCATATCTAAAAATTCTATACACAAAATTCACAATGAAACCATTCCTATGACCCACCCCTCTATAAATGAAAGAGGATAGAACTTTTTCAGCCTCTTTTGATTAGTCACCAACAGAAACCATGCAGTTTTGTATGAAACCAAAGGGCAGCACGGTGCAACAGCACGGTGCAACAGCTTTGATTCGATGTTTTACTTTGCGGCGTACCAGTTTTGTGCGCACTTGGCATCCACAGAGAGGCCAACTTTGAGAATATTCTGACCATTAAAGGGGTTTGACATGCAATCGATAACTATAGCTTTTGCAACCTCGGCCGACTCCGTTGGTCCTTCCAATATGACTTCATCGTGAACCTACGTTGTCGTCGTATGCAAAAATCTTATTAGCCAAAATGTAACTATAGAAGGATTCTAAACAGGCAAGTTCTTTATATAAATATTAACCTGAAGAAGTAACTTCCATCCAAGATCCTTCAATTCTTTATTATTCGATATTTCTAACATGGCAAGCATCGCAACATCAGCTGCACTTCCCTGTTGCATTAGAAACATCAGAAAACCAAAAACAAAAGGTCATAAAGTGGCAATGAATCTCAAACTTTGGAAAAAAGAATATTAGTTTGCTACTTACCTGCACTGGGGTATTAATAGCAGCGCGTTCAATGTGACCTTTATAGTAGTTTTGACCTTGGAATATCTCGGGGAACCGCCGTGCTCGTCCTAGCAATGTGTAAACACATCCGAATTCAAAAGCTTCTTTTTTACGTTGCTTTTGCCATTTCAAAACTTCTTTTCTATCATTGTACCAGAGGTCAACTGTCTTCTTAGCTTCTTTCACAGAAACCTGACAGAAAAGTATTTCAACAATCGAATCAAAATTCACAGCTGTTAGCCTCTGCAAGCACTTATAATAAGTGATGGAATTCAAGGTACCTTCCAATCCTTAGAAAGACCCTGCGGAGTCTTTCCATATGCAATTGAGAAATTAAGCATTTTGGCCTTTCTTCTTTCAGAAGCAAATGCATCCTGAGAAATGAAAAAAGTTAATAGCTGATGCCTGATATGAAATACCGAGTAAAATTTAAGTAGATCAGAAGAAAATTTACCTTGAGGAGAGGAACAGGGGGTTTGTCTTCACCAGGTTGAGGATACCATTCAAGAAGCACTTCTTTGTTATCAACCGCTTCACGAATATATGGATACATATTCATAGCAGTTCTGGAATGGAAATCTCCACCGGCTTCAAAGGCTTCCAACATGCTCTTACAATCAGTAAGATGTGCAAGTATCCTAAGTTCTAACTGTAACAATATGTAATAACTCCATCAACGGAATGAAATACCAAGCAACTACCTCAGTTCGACAGATAAGTAAACTACATACCTGTCCATAATCAGCAACTACAAGAGAATTTCCAGGAGCAGCTATGAATGCTTGACGGATTTTATATCGGTCCTTTTCCAAAGCTGGTTGATTCTAATGTAAATTATACAAGTTAGATAAAAACTTCGTCTTTATGAAATCGATGATTAATCGGTCCAAATATACATCTGATGAGAAAGTAGGAAAAACCTGCAGATTTGGTCTTCTTGCTGACAAACGTCCAGTCTCTGTGTTGATATTTATGGAACAATGAACACGTTGATCCTTTCCAGATATATTATCTCCCTGTCATTGAATTAAAACATATTAAGCTAGTATACAACATAAAAATTCATAAACACAACCAAACTGGAAAAAAAAAGTCGAAAATAAACTTATTAAATTACCTGCAAGGGAAGGATGAAGTTAGAGATCAAAGAATCAATTGAACAGACTTCACATAAAGCAGCAATTGCATGACAAGCTTCTCTCCCTTCTTCCTCAGTTGGAAAAGCAGAAAAGGCCGTTCCATAAGCAGAATTGTCTATTTCTAAAGGTTCATCTTCGATTTGATAAGGATTTCCATCTTCATCCTCAAGATCAAAGTCATATTCGGCAGAAACTTTTCCAGCCAGCGCCTTTAAAGCGGCACCACTGCATGAGGGCCAGCCAGTAGCTGTGTACATGTCAACGTTTAGGCTATATCCGATGCTATTCAACTTAATATCACGTAATTTCGAGGGAGTCTTTTTTCCTTTTTCAATCACTTTATCAACGTTAGGAACTTTGAATATCCGCTCAGTTGGAACCGCCTCGTTGTGGTTTTTTCTGTATAATAGGGCAGGAAAAACAAAAGCTTTACTTTCATGACATTCGTGAACCACTTCACTGAAAAAACTGAGAACAAGACGTGCGATAAATTAAGATAGAAACAAATGCTCCATAAAAGATTTAAATAATATGCACCTGTTCACAGAGCCACCAAAAAGCAGTACGCGCAACTGTGCATCGCTGCCGACATTCATATACTTGACATCAGGACAATACTTAGATCCCCATTTTCGGAATCTATTAACAGCCGCCTGTTGCTCTGCTTTCGCCACCTTTTCTATTTCTTGAAGATATAACCGATCCACTAGCATACCCACAGATTCCATTTTGACAAGAAGCTCACCAAATGGCTGCAAAAATTTCTCGTAAAAATCGAACATGTTTTCTCGTAAGAGCTCTCCGTCAAGTTTCCAAGGCAAATCTGAAAGATGATTCTTTAGGCTCTCATAAAGCTTCAGAGTGCTTCTAGCATCTAAGGCAGAGTAACATATCCAAGGTATTCGCTCTTCTCTTTGCAGTACTTCAACAGGGTCAATGGTAACCGTTTTACCCAAAGATCCATCTTTCTTCTCCTTTCTCAGACCAAATATAGTCGTCATCGACACCTTACCAATCAAATCCTTTTCATAGTTCAGATTAGCCCTAGACATGACATCTTTGTCACCACTAAGTGCTTCAAGAGAATAGCCACCAACCCAACGTCTCGATGAATCCCATAATCGTGCCATGTGCATTGTATCAGCATGAAATCCAGAAACCTTAAATCCATAGTTTTCTATAACATGACAGTCGAAGCTATAGTTATGCCAGACCTGTAAAATGCACCGGTGACTTTGATATTTAAAAAATCATTTTCAAATCTACGTCACGTAAACCCTACCAAATTATTAATCAAACAAACTAATAAGAATAAAAACATAAACAGAAGAATGAGGAGAAAGAGAAGCTACCTTTTTAATAGATGGATCTTGAAAAAAATCTGCAAACATATTTAAAATGTTTTCGCCTCCACCATCAAGAACGTCTACCCAGATACAGGACTTCCCACCTCCAAAATCCGCTTCTGGACCCGAATAAATACTAAAGCATATTATCTCCCCATGATCTACCGGTGTTTCTTTTTTGACATCTATTTTCGATACCTTTCAAGACATTAAAAATTGGCACATATCACATGCTTAACATTTGTGAAATGCAATTTAAATTGAAAAAAGTTAGCAGAATCGGTAATTATACCTCAGTATCACATGCATGAATAAGATGTCTGTAATTTACTGTAAGCATCTTAGCTACTTTTTTGGCAAGAGAAAGAGTATTAACAACCAATATGTTATTGTAGATACTACAGAGCCTTTCCCGAAGTTTTGATTGTTCATCACTGCGTGTCATTGTCACTGTCAACTTTGCATTAGTCGCTTCTTTTGCAGTTGTTGTCAAACTGTGATTGCCATTAACCTCGTCAATTTTCTCTTCACCGATCTTGAATGAAGATATATCTAACTCGGTCTCAACTCTTTCAGAGTCTATCAACATCTTTGAGTTTTCTATTATAGATTGTTGAAGAGAAGGCGAGGCAGGTTCACATAGATCCTGCAGCATAACATTGCAACCTTCATTTATGGAAACAGCCGATTCCTGACCGATAGAAGAACAAGCAATTGTTTTTGTTTTCAACAAATACGGACTAGCCTTAGCCATATCATGCATTTCCATTTTTGCCCGAGTCAGTTTATGACTAGCCTCATTCCAGCCAATTTCATCACCATATAATTTTCTACGAGGTCTTTTGGATAAGCTGTAATCCCGAGGACCCGAATGCGGCATCATCCTAGCTTGTATATCATAGGAACTCAAGGAATTCAGATCTTCTTTCCGTCTTGTTTGATTTCTTACCTCCAACATGCTATTTGACGCAGTTGAAAATTTCATAACTGAAATATGTACTGGAGAATTACGACTATACTCCATGTCATTGCGTTTATTCAATCCAAAAGATATTCGCTTTAGGCGATATGAACCTTCTCTAAATTGAAGCGAGTTACTTGACAAATTTCTATTTAAGGGGACATTTTTGGCAGTCTGGATTGATTGGATTTTTCTTCTGCTGGGCATATCATGAAAAAAAATATAAATGTACCGATCAATAGATTGTAATAGCAAACAACTCAGGAAAACAAGGCTATGTAGCCAAGGAAAAAACCCTAATCCAAGCCTTGCTTGATAGTTTCTAGTAACTAGATATTCAATTTCAGTGTTGAATTGTCAATTTTATCGAATAAGTTAAAAGCTAAACAACTAGCAAACTCGAAATCAAACTTATCAACATAAATATAAAAACTACTAGCAATCATTAAGCCATGTAAAATTTCCATGGTTACTTTTATGCAAAATTGAGTTGAACAGTAAATTTCAATGCCAAAATTACGTTTAAACTCAAGCTACAAATCCTAGCTTCAAGTAGAATCAATTATAGAGGCAGAGTCAATTCTACTTTAGAAGAACCAAACACCTCAAAATCATTCTCTTAAGAAATGTGGTTGAACCTAACTCAACCCTACAAAACCAGCTTGCAGGGTGACGATTTCCCTCGCTTATAAAGACATGGTCAGGCCATATATTGTCCGATGTGGAACTCTTAACACATTCCAAAATCAATTATATACCTATAGAATTGTTTTTGGCTCTTCCAAAATAAAAACCAAACATTCACCAAGAATTCTTATTAGAACACACTTACTACAAACCACCTGCAAAATCATTCTCCACTCTGACTATCCAATCAAGCTCTCTCTACACCTTTACTCAATACCTCCCTCACCCCATCTCTCCACTTCAGAAACACAATAACAAAGCCAAATTTCACAAAACACCAATAAGAATAAATAAAACAAAACTTTTACTACAAATTTCATCTCTAGAAATGCAACTACTATATAGCATATCAAAAAGTTCAAATAAAAACAAAACATAACATGAACACATTACAAACAAATAACCCAAAACAAGTAAAAATTCAACCGAAGTCAAAACACAACACATAAAACACCTCAAGTTATTAATCAATATTAAGACCCAATGAACTAAAGACAAGAACTTTGGATACAGAATAAACAAACCTGTGTTGGGGTGATCCATAAGAAGCAAAAAACGACAGAGAAGAAAGAGGAAAACGAAAGGGTCGAGAAGAAGAGTGAGAAGAAAAAGACAAACAAGAGGGACAATAGTACGGTGACCTAAAAGGGGTAGTCTGAGAAGAAACCCACATGGCTGAAAACAAACCCAATAGCCTCCCCAGCTTTGTAATGTGATAAAGGGACCGTTTTTGGTTGAAGTGGCGGCAGAAAGGGTAAATAGGAGAAGGGGTTTGTTAGGGGAAGTTGTTATAGAAGTTGGTGTGGTAGTGAAGTATTGGAGAGAGAAGCCATGAGAGGGTGAAGAGAGAGTTTGAGAGCATAAACCCTGCTGCTGCAACTTTGAATTGAGTATTGTTGCAAGGTACAAAGGTGAGAATGAAACTGCGGTAAAACGGAGTGAAGGATAGAAAGGGCAAAAGTTTTTATTTACTATTTATTTATTCTATATTAATTGTAAAAAAAAAATATATTAATAGATAATAATTACTATCTTAACATGTCAAAATAAATTATTGTTAATGTAAATTAATAACGATTTATTATTAATTGTATTATTAATGTGTCATGATATTTACAAAAAAAAATAGTTACAAATAAATGAGAAAAATCAACTAATGTCGTGAATGTTAGTCGGTTCAACATTGAGTAAGTTTTCTAAAACGTTTCTCAATATTTTGGCGGTTGTTTTATCATTGTCATTTTGATCTTGAGTAGAAAATTTAGGAGATGATATCAGGGTTGGATATTGATAAGTAACTTGTGGTGGTTGGAAAAAATTACTTTTATAAATATTGAAGAGTGGTGGGACAATTTTTCGGATGCTAAACTTATCAATTTACTCGCCTCTTATTCAGACCATAGTCCTATTTTGCTGCACTGCGATCCGACTCATCGTAACTGCCCCAAGAAATATTGCTTCCGGTTTGAGAATGCTTGGTTAAAAGATGATGAGTTAACTGATGATGTTGTGAACCAAAGTTGGAATGCTGAAGTTAATGGTGAGGTGTTACATCGCATCAGTAATTGTGCGAAGGAGGATCTCTATTTGGAATAAAGTAAAGTATAAGCAGAAGAGCCACAATCTTTCTTTGCATATGGCAGCTATGGAAGCTGCAGGATTGGCAAATGATGAGGGTGCAGCTAGTAGATTCTTTGAGGCGCAGAAGGAGTACAACAAAATTCTGATTCGGGAGGAAATTTTCTGGAAACAAAAAGCTAAAATGCATTGGTTACGACACATCGATTCGAATTCAAATTTTTTCCATAAGTCGGCAACAGTAAGGAAGAATTTTAAGAAGATAGACATGCTTGTTGCTGAAACAGGGGTTGTGGCTAGAGATGGAGAGGGGTTGTGTCGAATCGCAATTTCTTATTTTAAAGATCTATTTGATGCAAAGCAGGGAGAGTATGATCTAGTTTTGAACTGCAATTCAACCGGTTGTAACGCAGGATGATAGTTATAGGCTTATATCCCAAATTACCAAAGCTGAGATGTATGAGGCCTTGATTCAGATGCATCCAGATAAGTCTCCGGGCCCGGACGGGTTCAACATGGCGTTTTAACGAACATTTTTGGAGTTTATGTGGTGATGATATTTTCCAAGCTGCTTATGTATGGTTGTCTAGAGGTTATTTTCCTTCAGAGCATAATGAGACTACCATTTGTCTCATTCCCAAATGTGCAAAACCCAAAAGAAATGAAGGATCTTCGCCCAGTCTCTCTTTGTAATGTTGTCTACAAGCTAATTGGAAAACTACTAGCTAATCGTTTGAAAGTGGTCTTGGATAAATGTGTTTCGGAGGAGCAGTCGGCTTTTGTTGAAGGGAGGTCCATTTTTAATAACGCTATGGCAACTACGGAAATTATTCATGCTTTGATAAGGAAGACGAGTGGTAACATGGCTAATTTGGCGTTGAAGATATATATTAGTAAAGCCTATGACAGAGTAGATTGGGGGTTTCTTAGAGGTATTCTACTTCAACTAGGCTTTGATGAGAGATGGACCCATTGGTTGATGATGTGTGTAACTTCGGTGCATTATTCTGTCCTTGTTAATTCAGATAGAGTCTGACCCCATTTTTCCAAGAAGAGGACCTGAGACAAGGCGATCCCTTTGTCACCTTATCCGTTCATCCTTGTGTTTGAAGGCCTTTCTGCTCTTATCAAGAGATGTGTTTCCCGCGGAGATATCCATGGAGCTCAGATTTGCAGGGGGCACCCAGTGTGTCCCACTTGCTTTTGCTGACAACTGTTTTCTTTTTTGCAGGGCGACTATAGCGGAGGTGTCTAATCTCCTGGTAATCCTTAAAAACTTATGCTGAGGCAACGAGTCAAGTGATTAACCTTTCTAAGTCTGAAATGTTCTTCAGCCGTAATTTGAGTGTGTTGGCTCAAAGAGGACCTAACCAATGTGATGGGGGTGAGACGTGTGATGGGGACAGGGACATATTTGGGTTTACCTTCCATGATTGGTAGAAGTAAGAAGGTGGTGTTCTCGTTTATTAAGGATCGTATATGGAAAAGAATTAATTCTTGGAGTGGTAAATATTTGTCTAAAGCGGGGAAAGAGGTTATGATTAAATACGTGCCTCAGTCAATTCCCGCCTATATTATGAGTGTCTATTTGATTCCAGATGGGGTGGTGAACAACATTGAGAGAATTCTTAACTCGTTTTGGTGGGGGCAATCAAAATAATAAGGCATAAGGTGGCTGGCATGGGATAGATGACTATGCGGAAGAGTGAATGAGGTATGGGATTTAGGGACTTCAAAAGTTTTTATATGGCTATGGTAGCAAAAACAAGGATGGAAATATTATGGCGAACCCAAATTCGCTTGTGGCTAGAATTTTCAAAGCTCGGTATTTCCTCGCTCCTCCTTTTTGATTCTAAGATTGGTAATAATTCGAGTTTTGTGTGGCGAAGTTTATGGAAAGCTAAGGATGTTATTAAGCTTGGAAGTAGGTGGAGCATAGGTGAAGGGAATAGAATTAAGGTTATGTTGGATCCTTGGCATCCGTGAGAAAGGAAGTTGTTGGGTTAGTGGTCCACAAGTTCAAGAAGTGTATGATCTTTTCGTTAAAGACCTTTTGCTCCCTAATGTCAAAACAATGGGATGTGGGAAAGGTGAGCTCTCTTTTTGATCATGCAGGGGCTGAAAGTATTCTTAGAGTGCCTTTGGTGGAGGATGTCGTAGAAGATAGGTTGGTTTGGAAAGAGGAGCAGAATGGTGTTTATAGTGTGAAATCGGGATATAGACTTTGGAGAGGGGTGCAAAGTAGTACTCCCACACTACGATATTGAGGGTAATTGGAAATATTTGTGGAACATCTGCGCGCCTTCTCGAGGCAAAGCATTTGCTATGGATAATTTTTAGGGGCTGCCCTTCCAACTCGCTATAATTTGCAACAACACCATGTTCTTTGTCCATCTCTTTGTCCTTGGTGTGATTTACAAGATGAAAATGATTGACATGTTTTTTCGGTTGTGTTTCTACTTCTCAAAGTTGGCGGGCAGAAGGTTTTGTCATCTATAATCGACCATCGTTTACAATTCTTTTCATGATGCTAAGTCTCTTATTTTTGACGTCTGTAGTCGGGAGGGACCGTAGGGATAAGGGTAGATTTGTTGTTATGCTTGAGGTCCTTTGGCGAAGTAGAAATAATGTGGTTTGGAAAGATGATCGTCAAGATGCTATAAGAATTGGTTTACAAGCTTATCATAATTTGTATGATTGGTTTTTAGCTAGAGAGGAGCATACAGGGTGTGATACTAATAATAATTCAGTGGTTTGGATTCCGCCTATGATAAATCAGGTGAAGTGTAATGTTGATGCAGGGTTTAATAATGTTTGTGGTACTACTAATAGAGGGTGGTGCTTTAGGGATCATTTGGGGAAATTCATCAGAGCAAGTGTTTCTTGGGATGTGGATCTTTTTTCTATTCCATGAAGCTGAAGCCATGGCTTTGAAGGAAGCGATCCATAATGCCATCTCATCCCATTTCTCTCATGTTACCTTTGAAAGTGATTGTCAATTGGTCGTTAATTATATTAAAGCCAAAAATGTCGGCCCCTCTGAATTTAGTCTTATCATTAAATCTATTCAGAATTTGTTATGTTTATTTCCGAACTTTGAGGTAAAGTTCATTAAGGCGCCATGCAAAATCGGTTACCCATACTTTAGCTAAGGCGGGCCAATTCTTGGTCTAGGCGTAGTTTCCTTAAAATGGTACCTCCTTGTATTGAGTTTTGTTTGATGAATGAAATTTGTTGAGTTTGTTCTTGTAAAAAAAAAGAGAAAAAATGACCCCCAAAAAAGTTGATTCAGGGATATAATAAAAGAAGAAGAAAGGGTTTAGAAACTTTCAACACCACTAAAGAATGCTTTTAGTTGAATGCCCGGGTTAACCTCAACCTTTTGATAAAGTTCTCGATAATTAGTTCGCCACCATAGAGCTAAGAGACCCATTGAATTTACCATATACATTATGAGTTTAATCCATGGTTCAATATGTCATGATCTATGGCATCAAAAGTGAAAGTAAACTAGAAAAACAATATCAAGTTGTGATTTTTGGTTTAAGATGTCTAGAATCAAGCATCGGAAAT